>NC_139656.1:27633437-27636684 GCF_951799395.1 Argentina silus | reverse complement strand
AAGCGGTTGTCTGTGTTGGAAGACATCTCATCTCACCTCAACAGGAGCCGTTTCCACTGTCTTTTGCATCTCACACTACAGTAGAAAAACAACAAAATACCTAAATTCCTCTACAAAGACATCAATGGAAAACTGCAAAAAGGAACTGAAGATGGGATGTTGAACCCAGAGTCTGAACCCAGTTACAACACAGAGACGTAAACAGAGGCTGGTTAACACACACACACACACACACACACACACACACACACACACACACACACACACACACACACACACACACACACACACACGTACACACGCACACGCACACGCACACACGCACACACGCACACACGCACACACGCACACACGCACACACACACACACACACACACACACACACACACACACAGACACTGTGGATGTAAACAGAGCATTCTGGAGTAGTAACCCAGTTACAACACACACAGAGATGTAAACAGAGACACTGGCTAACACAAACACACACACACACACACACACACACAAACACACACACACACACACACACACACACACACACACACACACACACACACACACACACACACACACACACACGCTTTGTAGATGCAAACAGAGGATTCTGAGTAGTAACCCAGTTGCAACACACAGAGGTGTAAACGGCTGCAGCTCCACAGGGATGAGGATACTACAGCTCATTCATTGGAGGTGGATGTGTGTGTGTCCCATACTGGGTCTTCACTGTAGGCCAATATAACCAAGTCATTGAATTGACAATAACACCTACAGGGCAGACTGTTGCTCAACATGGTCAGCATCCAACAGGCTAGTTAGAAGTTGTTTTTATCGTACATGTAGATTTAGTCTGTACTTCGCTCAAAAAGCATTCAAATGACCTGTTCTATAGAAATCATAAGGGAATGGGTGGGGCTTGAACAGCATTCAATATTGGTGATAAAAGCGTATTGTCGTATTTGCATTATCATTGAGTGGGTTAACTCTGCTTGTTGTTGTGATTGATGACTTGAATAGTGAGGCGTGGCCCTGGCTACTGACTTTACTCAGGGGGTGAAAGTGGGATCTATAACAGAGGGACAGAGGGCAGAGGATGTTTCAAGACCTTGAAGATGCAATTACCTGATTTGACCTCATAGGGGCAGCACAACAGCAGGACAGCACCGCGTAAAGGCCCACACCAGCTAATTGTCATTGTCTAACGTTGTCATTCACAGAGCTAGTTGGTGAAGTAATGAGAGAGCGTCAGCTACAGCTACCAGCAGCTCAGTCCAAAGAGGCTGGTGAAGTGGTTTTGGAGGGTTATATTTGACTCTGGCCGCTAACTTTACAAACAAGCAAGCCACGTCACATGTACTGTAGCTAAATATGAAATAAAACATGTCACTGCACGTGGGCAATTGTTCTAGGAGGAGCTAAGAACATTGAATTTACCGCCAAAAAGCTTTGACCTAAATGTCAATTTTCCGACTTGAATCATTGTGTAGCTTCAGGGTGTCATATATCAGCTAAAAAAAAGTCAAAATTGCCAATGTGGGCCTTTAACTTCCAACTCCACTTTAACTTCCAACTCCACTCCAAAGCAATTTACATCAAGTGACACAATTGTTTCACTCAGTACAAGGCTTTTAAAACAAAGAATGGGAGAAAAACATCTCAAATGGAAGAGAAAGGTCTTGCAATGGATGTTTCTAAAATGGGCACAGAAGTTGCACAGGATAATTGCATTCTCGTTAATTATATACTGTAGAAGACAGGAGGTGTACAATTTACGTCTGAAAAACAAAGCTACATTGCAAAGGCTCAGTATGGCCCAGATAGTAAAGACCCTGCTGACTCCTAAAACGTTGCTTGGCACAGATACAGGCATTGTCAGAAGGCAAGCTGGGTCCCCAGCCATTACATCGGTAATTCATGTATGAAATCAAATAAACACATATTAAACAATCAATGCTTAGGACTCCTTTATTATAACAGCGTAAGCAAAGAGGATGAAACCAAAAGGTGGGGCTTTTCGCATTTTGGGATGACGCTGCTAGTGGCTAATATCAGAATGAATTGTGGTATATCAGGAGACTTTGCACAGCGAGTGGTCCTCCAAGCGACTTTCGTAAAGAAACAGTTCAACAATGGCCTAATTTTCTTAATGATATCATACAATACATTTGTTTTCTAACTAATGTGACATATATCAAGTTGTTTTAACCTTCCGTTGAGGAGAAACATGAGTTTGAATGAATGAACATGCCAACAAGTAGACAGTGAAGCAGCAAGTACAGAATTATATTTTGGGACCATATCAATGGTTGGCGGATCAGAAATATACAGCCCTATTTTTATTTTTGAGTAGCATTCGGCTACAAGGTACGGGCTGGTGGTTAGGGACCTGAGGCAACCCCAACCAACCCCCTTAGACACCATGTCCTTATTTTCACTTGTTTGGTGCAATTTCACTAACCACAGCATGATGGCACCATGTAACTTTAAAGGCAGACTTTGGGATATGACGTCACGCCTGTGAAAACAGAGCAACTTTCAAAGACATTGCAGTGAACGAGCCCTCCCACATAAGATGGCAGAGCACATGCGCCAATCACATTCAACTCTGCAGTACCATGTTTTCCTCCCTTCTCTGAAATGTCATTGGTTTGGATTTGGATGTTTCACTTTGGATTTTCACTCTGTCGCCACACGCTCTGTCCTCCAGTCTGTTTCAAGGCCGGCGGTGGCTATGGGCAGGGGTGGGCCGCCCATTCCGAGGGTGTGTTTGAATGTTTAATCTCATATTTGTATTTACTATAGGTCCATATACTATGTCTATCTGTTTAGTGCTGCCCATAGCCACCACTGGCCTTGCTACCCCCCACCACCCACCCAAGGTGTTGGTCCTGGCGCCGGGCCTGGTCTGTTTCATCCCCGTTTTTTTAAAGTCTCTGGCAGCGTCGGCCTGCTCGTTTTGCTGTGACGTCATATCCCAGACTCTCCCTTTAACATTTCATCTGATATTTCAACCAAGTGTCAAAATGTATTTGCAGAGCTTTGAAGCTGATGATGTCACAGGGTCATGACCACTCCCCTCAGAGGTTCATTGTGTGCATTCTCTGTGACAGTTCAATGCCATTTTAAAGGTTTCTATGTGAACTGTGTTTTTTCCCTGTCTAAAGCCACATTCTACAGCAATTCAGTTCACTCCACCTCCTGAACAGGCAGAAGTGAGGGAATGTAACCCAGTGACATCATATTTATG
>NC_139656.1:27615937-27628437 GCF_951799395.1 Argentina silus | reverse complement strand
GCACCTTCCAACACTTACATCACCAACACCAGGCTTTTAACTGTGTGTGTTCCCCTAACCCCTGTGTGTGTGTGTGTTTGTATGTGTGTGTGTGTGTGTGTGTGTGTGTGTGTGTGTATGTGTTGTGCCCACCTACATATGGGTATTAAAATGTTTTGCCCAATTGGCTTAATTCCTCGACCAGCAGCTGGTCTGGCTACAGTGTCAAATCTGACACACGTGGTTGGAACTGGCAGGAGGATAGCTTAGCATCTACGACAACTTGAGCTTTTATGAGCTGTAGAATCTTTATGGAGGAACACAAACACAGAAGCGCGCACACACACGCGCGCACACGCATGTGCACACACACATACGGACACAAGCATGCACAAACACACACGCATGTACGTGCACACACACACACACCCACACACACGCACACACACAAACAAACCCACACACTACCAAACACACACTTGCCACGTGTGGTCAAGAAAAGACCACTGTGGTCACCAAGGTTCTGTGGTCCCAGCTCTTTTATGTCTTTATTTATTTACAGGCTACATTCATAAATATACAGGAGTGTTCTCCCACTACAGAGATGGACATCATGATCACAGTACTCTCTGTCAGGGGGGTGGAAAGGGGAGATATGGGGGGGGGGGGCAGTAAGGCCTGTTTTGGGGAGGCAAGGTCTTCGGAAGGGGGAAGTCTCGATGTCCCAGTCTTATACTGTAAGCCCACTTGAGGGGCCCCCTAATAATGACCTCAACCACAAACTCTAGCAACACTCTATACCTCAGTCTTGGAACCCAACTGTCATCAGGCTGCACTGACCAAGGATCAGAGGTTGGAGCTCGGGTTCAGCTCTATGTGCTTATTCATTGGAGTTACTGTCAGATCTGAGGCCTGCGGGGCTGCTTCGGGGTTATTCAGTCTCATGGCCCTGTTCCTGTAGCATCCGTATGGTCCATACCGGCCCAGGGGGGGAGGTTGTCATGCTCAAACGGTGGTCATAACCTTGAGGGAGCCCGTGCGGAAGCGCAGGATCTTCTTCTTCAGCGCATGGGAGGCCTTGATCTTGACGAAGGCTTTGGGCTGCAGGGGGGCTCCGGCCGGGGTTGGGGGAGACGGGGGAGACAGCTTGGGGGGAAGCTGCTGGGGCCACACCAGCCCCCCGCTCTCGTCTGAGTCGCTGGACAGAGAACTGGAGGCCGGTGACTCTGCCTCGCTCAGACTGGACTCAGACTCGCCCTGACCAGGGTGGGGGTATCCCCCGTCGGGCCGACACAGGGGGGCCCGCTCCCTGTCCAAGTAATCCAGGTGGGGGTGAGGGTGATGGGGGTGGGGGTGATGATGGGGGTGGGGGTTGGCGTAGGCGTACGGCGGGGGAGCAGGCCGGGCTTTGCGGGCGCGCCTGGACCCCTGGTCGGCCTGGGGAGGGGGTTGGGGCTGCTGGGGCGGCTGCTCGGCCTCGTCCTGGCTGAGCTCCAGGGTAGAGCGCCAGCGTCGGTATCCGGCGCTGCCAGGCTGGGGCCGCTTCCCCTTGGGCTGGCTGCCACGGCCACCCCCTCCTCCTCCTCCTCCTCCTCCTCCTCCTCCTCCTCCCCCTCCTCCCCCTCCCCCTCCTCCTCCTCCTCCTCCTCCTCCTACCCCTCCACCATCCCTCTCTACCGTGTTGTACTTGCGCTCGGGGACGCCCCGCTGGCCCAGGAGGCTGTTCTCTGACTGGGACCTGCAGGCCCTCCGCCCGGGCTTCTTGGAGGCCGGCCTCTCCTCACTGAAGCGGCACTTCTTGGGGCCGCCTCTGACCTTGGGCTGCAGCTGCTGTGGGGACGAGCCCTGCTGCTGTTGGGAACCCCTCTCTGGAGAGTGGCTGCTTCTGCTGGGTGGTTTGGGCCCCCCGGGGGCCCCCCTGTGGGAGTGGGAGTGTGAGGAGGCCCTGGCTGGGGCCCGGCAGGGCTGGGCAGGGATGTACTGGGCGTTGACCAGCTGCTCGTCAGGCGAAGGCGGTGAGCGGGGCGGCGGTGGCAAGGGGTAGCTGTAGAAGTGCTGTGGCGAGTCGGGCTCGCTGCTACTGGGGTCCTGAACCTGCGCCGGAGCTCCGCAGGGGAAGTCCAGGGAGGCGGAGCGGGTGTTGGCCAGGGAGGGCTGCCTGGGCCTGGGGTAGAGCCCTGCCTGCTGGTGGGGCTGGTGGTTCTGCTGCTGGTGGTGGTGGTGGTGGTGGTGGAGGAGAGGGGGGTCTTCAGGGAGCAGAGCCATGCCCAGGTAGGGCTGCTGATCCAGGCTACGGCAGGCCCAGGCGGGGGGGCCCTCGGTGCTGGGGGAGGTGGTGTGGTGCTCAGGGACGACGGGGCTGGGCTGCGGGGGCTGTGGGGGCTCCTTGCGGCACAGGCTGCTCTGGCGCGCCACAGTGATGGTCCGAGCCTCGTGGCCCAGGCTGGTGCGGGGCTTGCAGGGCCGTGGGGGCACGGCGCGACGTTGGATCAGACCCAGGATGTAGGTCTCCACCCGCTGGGCCTGCCGGTAGTCCTCCTCCGTCAATCCCACCTCCCCCATCTCACCCACCACCTCCACCCCTCCTGCCCCCTCCCTGGGGTCCCAAGGCCAGGCCTCCTCCTCCTCCTCCTCCTCCTCACCCTCCCCCTCTCTGGCTCCCTCAGCGATGCCCTCCAGGGAGGGGTAGGGGACTGAGGAGGAGCGAGGGACCATGGGGCGACACCCGGAGTCTGGCGTCTGTCCATCTCGATGGGCCACGAAGACTTCCCCTGTAAAACAGAACCGGTTAACACTGTCATAATCAGGGGACAAAGCAGAGAAAGCAAATAGTCACTTGGTTATACTCAAGCCATGACTGTAGCTGTCAAACAGTACCACCAAAACCTATGTCATAAAGGCTCCTGATTGGTGTCTGTTTATCCAGCCATAACCAACGAATTTGTCACGACGACAACATTTGTGAACCAAATGTCAACAGTTTGCGCAATGAATTTGACCTGACACACACGGATTTCGAGTTAGGATTCCTCCCCGACGCATGCATCAGACAAAGAACCGCTGAGACCACCTCTTAAGACCTCCCTCGAGTCTAGCCACTCACCGTCTTGACTGGAGTGGCACTTATCGTAAGGGATCGCTAACAAAACACCCTTGATAAGAAGCACGAGGGGGGGGGGGGTAAACAAACCCACTCACGAGAAAGTGCCAACAAACACAGTGACCGATCAGCCACGAACACAGCCTTGGCTGTCGGTACAATACACACACAGCTGCAGAAACAATGGATACTGTTATTGTGGCCGGCTTTTCCAGACACAACAGTGTGCGTGTGTGTGTGTGTGTGTGTGTGTGTGTGTGTGTGTGTGTGTGTGTGCTGCAGGAATCCTTTCACCCAGATAGATTGAGCAGCTGAGGTAACAGCGGTTGGTCATTAGGGCTTTACAGTATGTCAGACTGTGTGTGTGTGTGTGTGTGTGTGTGTGTGTGTGTGTGTATCTGGCTGTCTTCCCTGGGCTGGTCTGGCTGTATCCCTACAGGGAGGCATTTCTTTAAGAAACGTCAGCTCCAGTTCCAGCCAAGGACAGACTGACTAAGCTGCACTTTAACATATCGCTGTTTCCTGCTTTATGTCTGGCCTTGTGGGAGTATGTGTGTGTGTGTGTGTTTGTGTGCTTGCGAGTGTGTGTGTGTGTATGTGTGTGTCTGAGTGCATGTGTTAATGGATGAGTGTGTCTCAGAGGATGATTATGTGTGTGATGATTTAGTACACAAGAGAGTATGTGTGTGGGGGTGACTACAGTATTGTACATCATTTGTGTGTTGCCGGACACATTAGAGATCATGTGAATGAAAACAGTACACAAGTTTGTGCCTTGCTTGAGTGTATGTTGAGTGTATGTATGTATGTATGTGTGTGTGTGTGTGTGTGTGTGTGTGTGTGTGTGTGTGTGCGTGCGTGCGTGAGCATGTGTGTCTGACACGTTACATGTTACAGTGATGTTTTTCTGAGACTGCACAGAGCAGCCTTGTCTCAATCCCATGACTATACTCAAGGCCTCTACATAATCACTGTAGGACAGTCCACTGATGCAATTACCCCATCCCAACCACAACCACCAGCCTCTCCTTTCACCCCTCCACCAGCCCAGCACACCTAGTACTCCTCTGTATCGACATCACAGAGCACAAGCAGTCCTCTCGCACACACACACGTACACACACACACGTACACACACACACGTACACACACACACACACACACACACACACACACACACACACACAGACTCGCTCACAGACACACAGACACACTCACACACACACACACACACACACACACACACAGACTCGCTCACAGACACACAGACACGCTCACACAAACACACAGACACAGACACAGACACACACACAGATACGCTCACACACACACACACACACAGACACACAGACACACAGACACACACACACACACACACACACACACACACACACACACACACACACACACACACACACACACACACATGCACACACAGCAAGAGACTTTATATACATAAACACATAAACACTGAATCTTATAGCTCAGGGGAATTTTATGGAAGGGAACTCAAATAGAAGAGAATCCATTAAAAAACAAATGTTTCTTTCCTGCTTTAATGCAATTGGAAATAATGGGTTCCGTGTTTGTTTTGCAGTGCGTCTAGAAGACATTACGACTGGAGATATTCGGAGCTTGATTGAGTCTGCCTTAATGTGCTGCTGTTGTTGGCTGCAGCTCAGTGGGGGGGCCAGAGCCAGCTTTGGCTTGGCTGCTGTGGATGACTAGGTAGACCAACAGACATCTACTTAGCCTGACCTGAATACAAGAGTATAAATATCTGATATTACAGCCCCCCCGCTGTTCACCTCATATCACCCCCCCCCCTCCCTTTTAGTCTATGTACATCCCTGTGTGTGTGTGTGTGTGTGTGTGTGTGTGTGTATGTGTGTGCAATCACTCACCAGCTGATTTGGGTCTGTCGTTGGCATAGGCCATGCGGATGGCTCTGGCAGAGCTGGGGGAGAGCTCTCCAAACCCAGAGGACTCAGGCAGACCCATAGGAGGCTGGCTCTCGCTCAGCTCATAGAAACCTGCACACACACACACACACACACACACACACACACACACACACACACACACACACACACACACACACACACACACACACACACACACACACAACCACATTATGAAAGACCACAGAGCAATGGAGCAACTAGTGTATGACAAGGAAAAACTATAACCTATAGGCTATAACTATGGCACAGAGGTTTTCCTCCCTACAGACTATAACTATAATGTGTTAGCATTATCGCTAATTGTTTCTATAGCTAGCTTGCCAGCTAAATCACTGTGTCTGGTAGCCTAGCCAGAAGAAACACGTTTTTTTCCCACTCCAGGGTATCGTTTTACCCAAGCAGCGCGCCTTCCTTCTTTTTAGTTTGGGCAACACGGCCCCTAAGGTAGCAAAAACAATTGTTCATGATCATTAAATTCACACTTCTGCTGTTACGTAAAGTATATTTCCTTGAAAATAAAGTTGAACACTTATTTCCCTAAAATGAATGTAGTAAAATTGTTAAGACAATTCTTTATTTTTTTCCATAGTCGTTGCCCATACTGGCAGATAGAAGATTCTAGTGCCAGCCCTGGAAGCATACGATGTCCTTTCCTTGACAACAGGAACAGATTTGTACTGCTACAGTAAAAGTTCTTGTAGCCACTCTTGGACGGATTCTTCCACCTCGTATACCGTGTATTTGGTTTCTCCAGAGATTTCTCTCCAATCTCTTTAGTGAATGTTCCTACCACATTTTCTGTTATTGGGCATTTATTTTCTTTAAGGCCCTAAAAATAGACCGTATCCGTAAGTTTAAAAAGGGTACTTTAAAACACACAGACTATATTTGCACCAGATAAAACAAAGGAAAGAATGCTTCATTTCATTATTTTGGGTGCAACATTGTAAAATGTGGCCTGGTTGGCCTCACATGAAAATTCCAGCTCTGAAAATAACAACAAAATGCTGTTGTGCTATTCAGTCGGTCTCGCCCCAAAGAGCAACCACCCTCAACACATTACTGCATCTTCTTCATGTGACCATGACAACATTCTGTTATGAAATAGACTACTAGCATAGCATTACTAGCCTAGCTTGGAATGTGTAATTTGTCCAGTTAATTCTGCAGTGAAGAGATACTGTAGCATTGTATTGCAGTGTTGTTTTACACATTCAAAATAACAGCGAGCCATTGAGCCCAGACATTTGATGCCTCTCCAGGTCTCTTTAAGCTTTTTCAATGTGCCACCCTCAATCTACAAATCACCAACCCTCTGCACATACTTTGAGGTAATTGGCGAGAACATTAGCTGTGGATTTAAAGCCCCTTCTTCGGGGAGCAGAAAGTCGTTTTAGTTGGATTCCTTACAGCATTTCTAGCCAACTACATTTCACCTCTCAGCAAAAATGCTCCTTTTTGCGAATGGGATGCATAGATCAACTTAATGTGGAATTCCTAACCCTTTCCCAACAGATTCACAAATTATGCAAACTATACAAACACTGAAAAATCTGTCTACTGTATATCACACATGACTCTGGCCCTTTCTCCAAATGGACTATAGGACATGTGAAATACAGTCTGAGTGAGGCCAGAGAGGTGAGACCATCGACTGGGCAGCGGTAGCACAGTGGATGCTTTAGCCATTATAAAGTGGAGCCAATGTGTCTGCATGCTTTTGTTCCTGCCAGGCATGAAACCCCCTCAAATAATGATCTCACCCCCTGAACCGAGGGGAGAAACTCAATTGCCTCAATAATGACTTGCTTCTTAGAATCAGATGGTTTCACGCTCGGATGGAACTAGCATGCAGATACGAGCCCAAGGGTGCCAATCGCTAGAATAGAATAGAATAGAACAGAACAGAACAGAACAGAACAGAACAGAACAGAACAGAACAGAACAGAACAGAACAGAACAGAACAGAACAGAAAATAATAAAATAGAATAGAATACAATATAATAGAACAGAATGTTATGGTCCTCCAGCAGATGGAAATAGATAAGGTAATATAATCACATCACACATTTTGCATAATGTTGTTGTGGTCTGTCAGAGGTGGTTGCCAAGCACCATATGAAGAAGAAGTGTTGCGTGTTGTGTACCTGAGCTGGGTCGACTGTCCCCCACGTCAGCAGGGGGCTCCACTGAGTTAGCCTCTGTGTTCACCCTCAGCTCCCCAACCTGCTGCTCCAGAGACACCATCAGACCCCAGGGAGTACACTGGAGACTACTCTGAAGAACAGAGAGAGACAGACATGGTTAAACACTGTACACACACACACACACACACACACACACACACACACACACACACACACACACACACACACACACACACACACACACACACACACACACACACTGTCTCATCTCCCAGGGTCAGAGACAAAGCCGGAGAGACAATGACGCATCACAAACAACATTCACATTCGCAGACAGCTATTACCACAAGCACTTATTAACAAAACAGTGGAACAATAACATGCCATTCCCCCCACCCACACAGAGATACACACAGATATACAGTACACACACACACACACACACACACACACACACACACACACACACACACACACATTCACATAGGCCTCTGCTAAATATGTCAAACAAATAGTTTCTGAAAGATGGGAACAGAACTGCTTCTGCAGGAAGGTAAAGCTGTCAAAACAACCACCTTAGTGTTCTCCCATCACTGTGGAACGGAATACATTATAGAAAGAGGGATGGATGGATGGAGGGAGGGAGGGAGAGAGAGAGAGAGAGAGAGAGAGAGGGAGAGAGAGAGAGAGAGAGAGAGAGATGGGGGGGGGAGAAAACAGAAAAGGGCATCTTCATCACTCGGGGCAGAGAAAGATAAAGAGAGGAGCTATTTCAGAGAGCAAACCATGAGGATCCCTCTCTCAATCACTAAATCAATCAAACCATGAGGATCCCTCTCTCAATCACTAAATCAATTGTGCAATCCATCCATCAACCAACCAATGAATCAAACAAACATCCATTTCACTCACTCTGCGTCATAGAATGGACAGAGAGAGGGCAAACAAGATGCACAACTATGCAGCGAACTCTGTCTGACATGAACATAAGGCTGCCCGGGAACACCTTCAGTGGAACATCGGCTTGTAAACAATTCTAAAGTACTTTGTTAACCATGAGTTATTGTGAATCATTTCACCATTTGTTCATGTATACTACTACAGTATATCAACATACGCGATAAAAGAATGTGAAATATCAGGCTGAAAATATACATACACACACGCACGCACGCACGCACGCACGCACGCACACACGTGTGATGTAGTGATCTACTTTTTCATTGTAGCTTTAGTTTGACAAACTATATTTCTCTCAAGGGTAGCTTTAGTGTAGTTCAACTTCTTCCCTCATAAAGTAATAATTGGTTATTTAGTTAAATACATTTTCAGAGTAGCTTCCCCAACACTGACCTACACGTGCATGCAGACACATGCACACACATTAGAGTTATCTTTTTCTTTTTCAAGGACTGACCTCAATATAGAGCAGAGTGAGCTATCAGACAGCATAGAGGGGAGTGTGTGTGTGTGTGTGTGTGTGTGTGTGTGTGTGTGTGTGTGTGTGTGTGTGTGTGTGCGTGTGTGTGTAAATCAGGACTGGCCGCGGTTCCACGTCCGCTGAGCAGGCAGAAAAGGCTACTGGGAAATGTGGCAGAGATAATGTGCCATGTTTAATTCAGACAACGGAGGAATCTGGGAATTATGCTGAGTGTCTGGATTGTGTGTGGGCGCACAGCCGTGCATGCTCACGCTGACAACAGACACACACACACACACACACACACACACACACACACACACACACACACACACACACACACACACACACACACACACACACACACACACAGTTGTGGGAGAGGGCAGGATCACATATGGTTGTTAGGTTGGGGCTGGGGGGAGTCTGTGACTGTGAAAGTCAGTGCTGGACGGGTGTATGCTGTGGTTAAACATCCGAGGAAGGGGAGTTTCCACCGAAGAGCTGAGAACTGACAGCTTGTCCTCTTACTCACTGGCCCTTGTGTATGAATCAGGGGCTCGAAAGCCTGAGACCTGGAGAAGTGTGTGTGGGACAGGGGTAAAGCTCAAAAACATACACCCTTTTTTGAACCCGGGTCAAAATAATATTGTAAGATTTCCATTTGCTTGAGCCCATCTGATGTGCCAAACAACATTTGGACTGATCCATTGGTTCTTTTGCGCCAGGAAAACTCAATCAAGCACAGAAAAGTATTTTAGATGATTTCAAATACTATTTCAACACAGGGCTGGTATGGGTAGGCCTAAGGATGTGGGCCATTGGGAAGGCTAGGAGTGGACAATACAGTCACGAGCATCGTAAAAAAAAAACAAGGGAGGAGGAGAAAGAGAGGGAGAAATATAAAAGAGAGCGCAAAGCAAAAGTCCCTGCACACCATCTCCTCATGAGTGACTTTCCCTCCAGCCTAGGAGTGTCAATCACAGAGACAAACATCAAAAACTGACACTCCCTCCCTCCAGCCCCACAACCTCCCCACTCCCTCCAGTCACACTGAGTCAGGCCTTGCTTGCACTCTGAGGAAATCCATCAAAGAGAGGATGAAGGAAACTTGCTGTGTGAGGAGAGTTTGGGGGTCATCTGCTGGGTTTGTTTTCTTCATGGAGTGCTGCTAGTTATTCTATACTAGAAACATGCTAAATATGTATGCACTCACTGTATTTTACTGCCTACTGGCAGTCGCTTTGGATAGAAGTGTCAGCTAAATGGCATATATGATATTAATTTTGCATTGGCCTCATACACTAAATATGTGTTATGAGTAGCAGTGAATACATGTATCTACTTTCCTTCCATTATAAAACATATTAGTGTATAATTGATACTAAAAGATTTTTGACATGTTTCTAAAAGAAGACTAGATTAGGTCGACTTTTTTTACGACGAGGTCCTCAGGATAGCAGCAAAGTTGCATACATCTCCTAATATGGTTTGTATGGGTAAAACCTTCCTAGCTACAGATGAACAAACGGCACTTTAAAGGGATAGTTCACCTAAATTACAAAATCACATTTGATCCCTTATCCTGATAAGAGTGTCTAGAGTGCCTGTGCCCAGATAAACAGCACCAAAGTGTGGATTGAAGTCTGTCTGGTAGTGATTTTGTAATTTGGCTGAACTATCCCTTTAAAGTGAGAGAGTCCTTATCAGACACATACATTCCTACAAAATCCCTTAACCACGTTCAGTATGTGGTATTCCACGGGTATTTGGACTGAGTCTTGTTCGACTCACATAATGAGTTTAGGGGACATAATATCAGCAGACAGGGCAACGACACATCCCAAAACGGAGCAGACAGCCATCACAAGACGTGAAAACACACAAGACACATTGATAATCTGCATTCGTCCCCAGCTGGAAGCTAAGTGGAGGCACCGAGATGCTGATGGTAAAGAGAGAGGAGTGTATGTGTGTGTGTGTGTGTGTGTGTGTGTGTGTGTGTGTGTGTGTGTCTGTGTGTGTGTGTGTGTGTCCAAGCTATGTCAAACTAGCCCACTTTGTGAGGGTGTGTGTGTGTTTGTGTGTGTGTGTGTGTGTGTGTGTGTGTGTGTGTGTGTGTGTGTGTGTGTGTGCGTGCATGGGAGTTCCTAGTCCAGATCTGTCAAATTAGACCCCTCTCAGATCACTGTACAGGGTGTCATGGGAAGTTGCATCAGAACATTTCCCAAAAACTACGCAGGAGGAGGAGAGGGAGGGGGAGGAGGAGGAGGAAGAGGAGGAAGAGGAGGAGGAGGAGGAGGAGGAGGACTAGGGGATTGTTTGGGACTCAAGGGGAGCTGGAACTAAGGCTACACAGAACTTGAAGGGAGAGAACACACAGATGTTTAATGACTTTTTAAAGATGGTTTGAATCATTTAGAGAGAGATGAAATATGTGCAAGGCACAGGATAAGAGACTGGGAGGAACGTATGATTACAGTTGAGGGTGTAACTCCATGCATGTGTCATTGGTGTTTAATGCCTTTTAGTGGTTTGCAGGGTTTGGAGTTAAAAGCTCTGTTGTCTATATACATATGATTCACTTACTTTAGACAAATGTACTTGTTGTAAGTCGCTTTGGATAAAAGTGTCAAGAAATTGACATGTTGTATACACAACATGTCAATGACAGAAATGACAGAAGTGTATACACAGTACATAGGGTAGAAAAAACGCTGCATACTCTTAAAATGAGCTGAATTCCCTTCAACTCCATGATAACAACTTTGTAAAACACCCTAGCGAGCCATACGTCTGCCTCCTGTAGTAGTTTCTCAGTAAACACAATGTAGTACATCATCTCTTTACTAAAGGGGATGCCACGGGAAGCCACAGCCTCCATCTCAACCACACTGGACCATTCCAATGGCTTAATCATATCACATCTGGACCTTTAACATGATGTAACATGCCATAGATATGCACGTGGTGTGTGTGTGTGTGTGTGTGTGTGTGTGTGTGTGTGTGTGTGTGTCTGTGCAAATTAACTGGGCTAATGTCATGCATGCGTTGGATGAAAGGACCTGTGTGTGGGTTTAGGAGCTACTCATGTGAGACCACACCGGCTCAATGGATGCTTGTTTCCTCCACACACACACACACACACGCACGCACACACACACGCACGCGCGCGCGCGCACGCACGCACGCACACACACACACACACACACACACACACACACACACACACCTCACCACCGTACTGAGAGGTATAGAGCTGTGTGTGTAATCCCTAGGATCAGACCCTAACACCCTATAGAGGTCAGACTACAAAGGGCCTGCTCCTACACATCTCATACGATTAACACTCCCAAGAGGAGTTTTCACAAGGCCACAGTCAAGTCCACTTTACTAACGGTCCATTCAGTTCATTTCAGAGTTCCTCATACTGTATAGGTGTAGGGAAAGACAAAGATAAGCAAATGCTGCAAATGGAATGTCAATGTCAACTACTTCTAACTGAAACTGTAAATTATTTTCATGTTTTTATCCAGCAAATGTCTTAGCTACATGACTTAAACTAGCAAAGGACCTGTGTGGTTGAAATGCAGTCGTTATTTAGTTTGGAAATGTCTGCGGAAACATGAATCAGGGAAATGAGCCAGCCGCTTCACATTCGCTAAACCCGAAGGTTCAAACAAATCCCCTCATTCCCCAGAAAAAGCTCAGACAAGGATGTCAAACAGGACGTTTACTAGGACAAATCATCATGATTCAGCATGGTTATTTAGTGACATTTTCATGGGGAAAAAGCTGCATATTGCACCTTTAACGGATTTCATTTTTAGAAAAGTGAGGTAAGGCGACCCCCCCCCCCCCCCCCCCCCCTCACCCATCCAGCTTAGGT
>NC_139656.1:27578437-27610937 GCF_951799395.1 Argentina silus | reverse complement strand
CACACACACACACACACACACACACAAATCCCTTACACCTGGCGGTGGGCAGCCATATCCAAGGGAGAATCACATGGTGTTTGGTCATGAATAAGGCAGATGTCCTGGAGAAGGCTATCAGCAGAGGGTCAGATTGTATTGGGAGGTCAAATTGCAAATTCGTTATTTCTTATTGATTGGCCAATACCTCAATTAATGAATCCCTCGTTCATTGGAGAATTGTTACTGATGAGAAATTGAGTTGAGACAGTTGGAAAGAAACCCCATTTTTCATAAATTAATTGTTTTAAAAGACAGTTTATCATCTATCCAAATGCCCAGGGACTTATAAGGTGGGACTTGTTTAATTTGGGCCCCTTTCAGGGTTCAAATATACAGATTAGTGTAATCAATACTACGGGATTTAAAACACATTTATTTAGTTGTGTCTTCATTCAGCACCAGCTTATGATCAATACGCGATATTTGAATGGAATCAAAACCAAAAGAACTGCTGAACACAGGAGTAGACAACACAGGAGCATCAGCATAAAGATGCAATTTACAATTGTTCAAGGACAAACCAACATTATTTATGTAAACACCTTTATTAACATTGAGAGAACTGGATTGAACTGCATCTAGTAGACACATCTAATACATTGAGTCCTATCCTGCAGGTCATTGTGTAATAGGAGGACATGATCAACCGTATTAAACGCCTTCGAGATCAATACAGAGGACTGAACAATGCTGTTTCTTATCCATAGAGATCACTCTACTCACTATCATTTATAACTCGGGAAGCAGCAGAACTGGCGCTATGTCCAGGACTAAAACCTGACTGGTGCACATTTAAAACTCAATTTATTGATAAAAAGGAGTACATCTGAGAATTGATCAGGGACTCCATTATTTTTGCTCAGCAAGAAAGACTTGAGATAAAGCGGTAATTATTCAAGTCACTGGGCTCATCCCTTATGAAGATGGGAGTACCCTGGCCGCCTTCCACACGTTGGGAATGGTGCCAGAGAGGATTGTCATGTTAAAAATATGAGCCAGAGGTTCAGCTATTAAAAGGGCAGAGAGCTGCAGGAGGTATGGATCAAGCACGTCAACCCCTGTAGACTTTGTAACATCCATCTTACACAAAACATCAAACACTTCCCTGGTGGAAACAGCATATGGAGGATTTAGGGTCATTGTTAGTGGGGCTATCAGTCTCTTTCATATCTGTAGCTTGGTGCATTCCAAGGTACGCTTTTGTGCAGGAATACCTTCAAGGACAAATGATAATCAGGAGATACTAGCATTTGCTTAAAATGGCATGGTAATTACATGAAAGAAAACTGTAAAACCCTATCAATGAAATACAGATACAGTCCTATTGTGATAGCTCCCATCCAAATAACATAATAGGACTATCTTTATTTTCAGCGCCACTGCACTGTTGAAAGATAGCTCGTAATGAGCATTTCATTCTACCATTTACAGCTGTATCCTGTGATATGATGAATAAATATTGATTTGATTTGATGAATAACCCATGATGGACATAAACTACGATTGAAAACCCAATAAAATAATCCAATATATTTGAAACACAATGCCTGAGCTCGACAACATTTCCCACAGGGAAGCCTTCATTGATCAAACTGTCACAGCACAAGTGCGGCAGCCCTATCAATATTCCGCTCAACCCACGGCTATTGTTCAGACAACGGTCTGGGGCGAGAGGAGGAGAAAGAGAGAGAGGGGCCGCTCATGTATATCTATCACCCATTTAAACTGACCTCTTTATAGGGGTCGTGTGCAAGTCATGCGCGTAGTTGAGGCAGACGGGACGCTTATCGACCGAGAACAGCGGAGATAACCGTTAGGCCATTTACATACAATTTCTACCTTGTTGCTGGAGGCATTGTCTAAGATAATTATTGAAAGGCCCATCATTGCCATATTGCTTAGCATGAAATAGGCCTACACGGTTCTTATTTTGGCTTCTAAGAATAGCCTTTGGGGAGTTGTTGGAAGGCCATGTTCAGGTTATCATCACATTAGGCTTCAATCTCTTGGCTATAACCGTTCATTGCCAGGACAAGATAACGAATATCCCTTAGCATGAAATAGGCCTACACGGTTCTTATTTTGGCCTCTAAGAATAGCCTTTGGGTAGTTGTTGTAAGGTCATATTCAGGTTATCATCACCGTAGGCTCCAATCTCTTGGCTATAACCGTTGAGAGAAGAAAAGGCTTTTGGAAGTAACTATATGTTTCCATATGTTAGACCCAGGCTACTTGATTAAACAATGCTGAACTAGGGTTAGGAAGACCACCCAAGACCGAGAGTAGATAACACTTAGAGCATCATCCACAGAGCCACATAGCCCTTGAAGTCTGTCTACGCACAACTAATCTTATTTCACCTATCGCTGTCAAAGCAGGCGGCCAGGGTTAACGTTTTTAAGCATTGCCAAATTGTTATTATAGTGTTTGAGGATATTATGAACTGGACAAACTAATTTTGGATATTCATTTTGACAGATGAAACACGCTGAACTGCTAAAAACAATGGAATGGTATAGGCCACACGCATTCATGTGTGTGAACATACATATATGATGGGCACGGCCATACCGCTATTTAAACAAGAGATCGTTTATCACTTTAACTCGATCTGGGAAGACAAACGGGTGAACAGGGTCAATGAACAGCACAGGCACCGAATTCACCAAGTTTGCCTTAAATGGGCTTAGAGCACTGAATTGTTCGTTTCTGCCTACACCGTTACTCGGATTCTGCAGTTGAGTAAAGCTGTATAACTTTTCGTGTGGCGTCATTCCAGGAGCATTAAACCAACAGACATCACATTCTCGCATGCTATAATGTCATTAATTCATCCAAAAGGCTACACAAGCCATGCAAGCCACTTTTAGTCGAATCAAAGCCAGACCTAAACTTCACAACAGTCTATAGGCTAATTGCAATAAATAGCTACAAAAAAAACCCTATTACTATTTACCGGCTGTCGCCTATAGCTGAAGTCGTTTGTCTCGGGGGTGGAGCGGACCGGTTGGAGGTCCCCCCATGCCGGGCGGCCAGGGACAGTGTCCCCGATGGAGAGAGCGCTCAGAACAAGGCATTCTTGCCTCTGTTTCAGCAGCTCCAACTCACACAGCCCGGCTAAACTCGCCTCCAGCCGCTCTTTATTCCGACTGCGCTCCGCGGTCACAGGGAAAGAAAACGCACGGTACATCTTCCTTGGATCTTCGCTTCTGCTTCCAAATGGAATCGTTTATCGCCTATTCTTTCCGATCAAGTATCGAATTTAACCTAAATGACGTGCATAGTACATCCACTTTTTTTTAATTCTATTCTTTGGTGATGTTATCCATGTTTGTCTCCGAGTACCGCGGACAGCCTATACAGCTGCGCAACATTGTGGCCACAAAAGCCGTTCCTCGTCTGAGACGCCGTTAGGTTCTAACTCCGCAGCTGTCAACTGCACATTTGCATGCCCAGCCCTTTCGAGGATCTATTGGATAACCATAGCTCAGGTCAGTTAATATTCATGAGGTATTCAGCCTATTTCAAGATGTGATTGGATATTGTTGATCTCTCCCGTGTAGGCTATTCCAATTCACGTCACCACACCACGATGGCCGTTTAAATGAGTGAATAAGTGATAATACGGAGAAGTTGGAATAAAAGGAGATCGACAAGTTGGTCGAGTCGTGCCTGTTACGAATGAGAAATTCAACTTTACGTGAGACCTGAATTGTAGTTCGAGGAGACTCAGGAGGGTCTTTCAGACGACAGCAGGGGAAAAGAACCGGTTCTATATGTGTATTTGAAGTTAAGTTATTCATAGTTGAAACAGAACAAAAGAAGTAAAGTATTGTTGGAGTTCGACAGAACAAAAGTATTGTAGACCTGATGCCTGTAGATGGGGGCTAAATAAGTGGGTAACGCCACCTGGTGGCTTTGTGGATATGACAGTGTCCAGATCTTAAAAGAGCCACAATTCAAAGAACATTCAGCAAGCCTACCGAGACAGACAGTGTGTATACATGTAAGCAGATTGTGTCTAGAGGCTTTACCTCAAGTCCTAGGCAGCATGTAGATACAGTCGCGAATCCAACTGCTTTTTAGAAGTTTTCAAGAGAGAGAGAGATACATGACTGCCCATACTTTTGTGTCATAACCTACAGTGATACCACAGTAATCAAAATAACAGGGAAGATTTAATTGACATTGGATAAATTGAATGGATGACAACATTTGGCATGAGCATGAGCATTTGAGCATTTGGCACAATTGTAAGCTATTGTAGCCTACAACAAAATGGATGAGCAATATAGAAATGATCTCCGTTCTTCAGTCCCAATGCTATACAGACACACAGCCTGCAGGGGGTGAGTCAGAGATGAGTCAGCAACAAAACACATCTTTTCAATTATTTTATTTGTTCCCTCCATCTCTACTCCACAAATGGTAAAGTCTTTAGATCTTCTTTTGTTTTAAAATGTTTCCAAAGCCACGCCCAGCATGGATTGGTTTTTCTAGTCTGTGTACACTGGAACTATACACAACATATACATACAGTATATTTTCTGTATAAATATTTCATGAGCCATATATGGAAATCAAAACAGTAAAAAAAAAAAAAATACATATCAGGGATTGTATGCACACACAGAGGATATAGGCTTACAATGCCACAACACCAAGTGTTTTTGAGATAGAAAGATCATGAGTGAGTGTGTGTTTGTTTGTGTGTGTGTGTGTGTGTGTGTGTGTGTGTGTGTGTGTGTGTGTGTGTAAAGTAATGAAGTCCAGGGTTCTTGCGATTGCCATGGAAACTTAAATAAAGTAATTGTATTTACTAAAATGTATTAATTTACTCAACGCATGTCATAGTCAATATCATGATTGCTTGCTTCAGAGATTTCTTCCATTTGGCGAACATAATGTCAATTTGTACCCTCTAAAAAAATTACCTTTAGGGTGCAAAATGATTTATTTGTTTTTGCAAACACTCAAAACATGCTTATGTTTTTGACCATTCAGTTTTATGAAAACGATTTAACTATTTCAAGTAATTCTCCAGATTTTCAATTAGCCTACATTAGCTTACTCTTTGATCTTAGTCAATTTATCTTGGTCATTTGGGACAGTCCTACTATATGAAGCCTCCATGCATAGAGTACATTTGTGATTGCATATCAAACCAAATGAGATTGAACATTTAGCTATGGTTGTTAACTTGGGGGATGCATGCACACTCTCTGGAAGATTAACACTATCAATATTGATTGCATACAGGCACTACTATGAGTTCACTACGTGCACTTCCACCGTAGGCTCTTCAACCCCAGGGAGAACTCTGCTCTCAATGGTCTTTATTAACATGAGGTTTCATAACTTGAAATAAACTGAGCCAAATTCAGCACCAATCACTTAGTCATTCACACCCTCTCTCTGACCTTATCATAGAGCAAATGAGTCTGGGAAACGTATTCAGCAATTTTATCAATTATCAATTACTCACATTCACAAGGTTGAAATGCTATCCATTGTGTCCATCCCTTTCCCTTTCTTTAAGAAGGATCTTTACTCTTCTTGGAATGTGGGTGACTTGCTGTGCCAAGGGACATGTGCTGATTCCTCGTGCTTAGTAACTCTGGAGAGGTCTGACATCATTGTTTTGGCTTAAACGTTATTTCTGGAAACTGTTTATGACTTAATCCCAAACCCAGAAACACATCTTAATGGCCAGTGAACCGTTTTAAGTATTTTAGTTTCCAAAGTCATCACAAGAAACCTTATGGTCAAGTCAGTCAAAAACTGGGGGAAAGCCAAGTAGAGTAGGGGGTACTGAAAGATAATTTGGCCACAGTGGATAACATTCTAGGACACTAAAATAGACAGACATAAAATAAAGTCGGAAGAGTTGACGGTGCCAACCCCACACTCAGACAAGCCAGAAGTTAAGCACGCTGACAGACATCTTTGGGAAGACAAGGGGAGTTGGTGAACACTGACGTTTCCCTAACGTTTCTTTTACACTGTACATAAATAAATCAATAAATATCTGCCTCTGAATACTGTACACTTTACATGATTCTTCTTTTTTTTTTTTTTTTTACTCCAGCTTCAAGCATTTTCAATGAAGAAGTTCACAGTCTAATCATCATATACATCAGTAATTGTCATTCTTAGGGTTCAGCTGCAGTATCCCTTTATAAAAAATGTTCCACTCCGCAAACTCCTCCAATACACTGAACTCTCTCTGGTCAAAAGCTGAACTCTGTAGAAAGTTCCACACGGTGTAATATAACATCCCCTCAAATCATAACACTGACCATCAAGCTCTCAGGAAGACAGCATTTTGACTCAAAACAAATACTGCTAAAAACCTCAGATGATCTTTAAAGAGCAGGGAGGACATTCATGCTCTATTATTATCTGTAATTCAATTGGGGCCTATACAAAGGCCTACAGTACACCCAGAGTACATTGTAATCTAACCAACACAGGACAGCCACACATGAATTGATACAACACAAACGTGGCGAAATAGGGACGACAAGAAATACTGTCCGAATGAAATAAAGATAGAAATTATTATGTATTATAACATAATACATTGACACGAAAAAAAAACTTGGCAACAATGAATAGATTATCCGTAACCTGAAGCAAGTCATCCAGACAACGTTGGAGCACAGATATTGAAATGTTTGGATAAAACCTAAGAACAATGCTGAGAGAACATTTGGGGTTGGCAAGGGCCAAAAATTCCTCTTTTTCTTGAGGACAGCAACCAACATCCATATCTGCTAATGCTAACATGTTAGCAAACCATACTGTAGGCCTAAATCCAATACATTCTCACCATTGGTAACAGCCAGCTAGCTCCTCTGTCAATAACTCCTCTGTCAATAACTCGATCGTAAATCGATGGGTAGAGCTACTCTACACACAGTGGAGAACATGCCTTAAAAAACCTGAACACACAATACCAACATAGAAACTCAACGCCATGGCACAAGCTCTCAGGGAAACCAGCCCTGATTCGCCATGGAAGCCTGGTAAAAAGTAGCCCTGGCTGCAATCGACCTCTACAAAAAAAATGACATACATCATTATATTCTCATGATAATATAATATCCATACAAATATACATATACATATACATATATATACATATACATATATATATATATATATATATATATATATATATATATAAAATCTATGTCTATAATATACTTTGATTCCTTGTAATTTTATGGAAATGACCGGTTGTGTTTGAAATACTGCAAGCTGATTGTGGTTCAGTAACGGTCGTAACCTGGTCCCAGATTCCAAGGGTCAGTAAAAAAGGGATACTGCAGCTCTTAAACTCAACCAAAGAGCTCCTGAAAAGGCTATTAGCCCCAAAAAAACCTCCTGACCGTCTTTTTTTGTGTGTTTTTTTGTTGTTGCTCTTCGGAGACAGAGTACGCAGAGGTTTAAATACACATCTCCACTGAAGATATTTCATACGGAGACAAACATTGCATGCTTTTTTTTCATCACTTCTATCTTTGCTTTTTTTTGTCCGTGCGTGGCGAAAGAAAAAGCTTTACAGTACAACGTTCTCGGAAAATGAGTTGAGCAGAATGGGGCGGGGGGGGTGGGGTGGGGGGGTTGAGAAAAAGGAGTTCGGGCCAAGGTGAGTCACGATACCGCCGCTCTTTTCCCCCCATGATACAGCGGTGCAGGCGGCACTCAAAGTCCCCCCCCCCCCGTTGCGGCCCCTCCCGCCCTGCACCCAGTCCATCTTGCGTGGAGCATCTTTCCTTCCGGTTCCCAGCCTCCTGAATGGTTGGTTAAATATTGCACATAATGTCCTGGTGGTCTTGGGGATTGTCTGTCAGTGATATCGACTTCCCTTCTCCTCTGATTCAGAGTTATATAAGCCTACGCCCTTCTGGAGGTTCAGTAACGAGTCCTTCATCTGTGGAAGACACAAGGAAACCTTATGAACATGGGAGACACTAGTCACATTTGAGCAAAAATCTACGATCAACACCACCTGATCAACCAGCCATGACCTTTTCCTAATCATGATGAGACCTGACTGGGAGAATCCAGGCCCTGGCTATAACACAGTTCTAGGATTGAATGATACTGCTAATACATATACTGCTACACTGCACTACTTATACTTATACTGCACTACTTATACTGCTCATATACTGCACTACCTGTATATACGTCTGGTTAGACGCTAACTGCATTTCGTTGTCTCTGTACTTGTACTCTGCACAATGACAATAAAGTTGAATCTAATCTAATCTAATCTAATCTAAAAGTTGATGATTGATGATCCCGTAGATCCGATCTGCTCTGGTCAGACTCGGAGGAACACCTCGTGGTCGTCTCTCACCTCGTCCAATAGCAGCACAGACGACTTAATGATCTCCTTCCACTTCTGCAGCTCGTCGTCGTGGTAACGCTGCTGCGACTCCAGGAGCTGAGCCCACTCCAGCTGCGTCTGCGGAAGTTTACTGAAACACACAGAGAGTGTTTACTGAAACAGAGTTCGCCACCTAGAGGGTGATTCCTTCTAGACGTCTCTTCGTAATAATTACGCATTTGGATTGGATCTTTTGGGGTCAAGTACCTTTCTTGTGGTCGTAGGCCTTGCCAGGAAGTGGCCAGGCTCTGTGTCGTGTACTCCAGCATCCACAGCTTATAGAACAGCATCATGTTCAGAAACACCAACAACACCAGGCTACAGACCAGAGAGAGAGAGAGAGAGAGAGAGAGACAGAGAGAGAGAGAGAGAGAGACACAGAGAGAGACAGAGGGAGAGAGAGAGAGACAGAGAGAGAGAGAGAGAGAGAGAGAGACAGAGAGAGAGAGAGAGAGAGAGACACAGAGAGAGACAGAGGGAGAGAGAGAGAGACAGAGAGAGAGAGAGAGAGAGAGACAGAGGGAGAGAGAGACAGAGAGAGACAGAGGGAGAGAGAGAGAGACAGAGAGAGAGAGACAGAGAGAGACAGAGAGACAGAGAGAGACAGAGAGAGAGACAGAGAGACAGAGGGAGAGAGAGAGAGACAGAGAGAGAGAGAGAGAGAGAGAGAGAGAGGGAGAGAGAGACAGAGAGAGAGAGAGAGAGAGAGACAGAGAGAGAGAGACAGAGAGACAGAGAGAGACAGAGAGAGAGAGACAGAGAGACAGAGGGAGAGAGAGAGAGACAGAGAGAGAGAGACAGAGAGAGAGAGAGAGAGAGAGAGAGAGAGAGAGAGAGACAGAGAGACAGAGAGAGAGACAGAGAGACAGAGAGAGAGAGAGAGAGAGAGAGGGAGAGAGACAGAGAGAGAGAGAGAGAGAGAGAGAGAGAGAGAGAGAGACAGAGAGAGAGAGAGAGACACAGAGAGAGAGAGAGACAGAGAGAGGCAGAGAGAGAGAGAGAGAGAGAGAGAGAGAGGAGGGGTAAAAGGAAAAAAAACTGATATTGACTCCAGACTACAGATAGGTAGGACTCATTTGAAAAGCCCAGAACTACTGCAAGGGATGGATCATGCGACTGCTAAAACAGTAGTAGTACAAGGTGAACCAAGTCCATGAAAAAGTTGAATACCTTATACAGATCCTATAGGATGCAATGGAGACAAGAAGAAAGAGAGAAAGAGAGAAAGATTACACAAACCACCAGAACAGACAGAGAAAGAGAGAGAGAGAGAGAGACAGCGTCGCTATGCCCCCCTTTCAAACACTCCTACACCACTCCTCCAAGAGGGAGCAGAGGGAGAAAACGGGAGACTAAACTCATCAGAGAATCGATGAGCGGTTTGTCTTGGTCTGGGACACCGAATAAGAGAAGAAGTGGTGCAGGAGTGTGATTGGCCAGATTTAATTACATGACACGATGAGACAGAATCCACAGAGAAATGAGAACCATTACATGAAACAACAACAGAGAGAAAACTAGACCAACAGATCAGTCGCATCTCCGCCAGTGGAACCAACTGTCACACACAGCGAGGGAGAGGATGTTCCAACCAGTGGGAGGCTGGCGGAGGTCGAAATCGGAGGACGAGCTCACTGTAATGAATGGAATGGAATATACACTGTATATTACACTATTCCTCATTCCATTCCATGCATCACAATGAGCCCGTCCTCCCATTTCTACCTCCGCCAGCCTCCACTGGTTCCAACAACCATAGAAATAGAATAGAATACAAATAGAACTCTATTTCTACGGCAACAACTAATAATACAGGAAATGCAATAACAACTCTTGGGTTTGGTGTTTTTTTATGTCGCGCACAGAATCAAAAAAGACCCACGTGGGGTTACAGGGGGCTGTTAGCACTCTCTACAACACAAAGTGAACAACACGAAAAAGGAATTACCCAGCTATTCACAGTAAACAACCCATTACCCAATCTCAAACAGAACCATTGTGTCAGGGGGTGACGCCCCTAACCAGGCTGGCGATGGGGGGGATACTCACACAAAGCTGATGATGAGGAGGAGTTTGGAGACGCTGTAGAGCGCCAGGCCGCCAGGGACATGGTCAGGGATGTGTCTGGTCTGAGTAGAACCTGAGGGGGGAGGGAGACGCCGCCATTTTAGATCCATACGAATAGAATAGAAATACAATACAAGACCTACTGAAACTCCATTGCTCTTATAATCAAATATTAAGGTTAATTCCGACTTGTAATTGATGCCCAAGACGGTTCTCTCAAATTCATATGCCAAAATGCACATCAAAAAGTATAAAATGAAAGTGGTCAAAGACATGTTACACTAAATGTCAAATGCCCTTCTCACACTGAGTCTGAATCAGAGATTGTCTGATATAACACAAACCGGCAAGTGGATTACAGTGACGACACCACTATCAAACGCTGTCCTTGGCTAGTTGATAACTTGAAAATTGAAAAGATTTGAAGAACATTTGAAGAGCTTCATAAAAAAAAAAAAGAAAAAAAAAAAGAAAAAAGTGACCACATTTCTTGTTTGAGTCAACACTGTGACATAGGCCCAGCCCCTGTGACCTCTGACCTGCCACGTGTTTGATGCGGTGGATGACCTCCTCCTCGTCCTCGGGAGTGGTCACGGGGCTGAGGGCTTCGTCCATGTGGGCGGGTCTCAGGTGGACCAGGGGGCGTTTCCTCCTCCTCACCGTGCCCGTCCGCAGGGCTTTGGACTTGGGAGACTGTCCGTGGAGCTCGCAGAGGACCACCTCCACCTTACTGAGCTCTAACACTGTGGGGGCGCAGGCACGGAAAGGCTTTACGCTCCTGGGTAAACACTTGCTATACGATCACATGTAATGAGCTCTTGTAATTGTCTTGTAGTTGTCAACTGTGTGTATGCAGGGCTCCCTTGTAAAAGACACCATGGTCTCAATTGGACCCCCTGCTAAAATAAAGGTTAAATACAATTATTGATTGTTTTTAAAGTGTATCTGTGTTTTGTACTGTGTGTGGTTGTGTGTCCACCCTGTCTGCAGAGCACATTCCCTTCAGGGATAATAAAGATTGACTTGACTTGACTTGACTACATAGTATGTGTGTCATTGTCGACAGATCCAGTCAAGCTACTCAATGTTGAACATACAAGAAAATGCAGCTCATTTTTAATGTGTCAGGATGTAAAATCACATGCTGACAGTCTGTAATGGAAACTGACCCAAGTGTCTGAAGTACTCATCCAGGCCGCTCCAGAAGTTCCTCTCGATGAAGCCCTTGACCAGCCCCCAGGGCTGTTTCTTGTAGCGCAGCTCTGTGGATACCCTGCAGGACACACACATGCGTGCACCGACACACACACACACACACACACACACACACACACACACACACACACACACACACACACACACACACACACACACACACACACACACACACTTAGACTCTGATCAAATTAGACTCTGACCAGCGACATGTCTGTGAGGAAGTGAATCCAATGGGTCTCAAATCGAAACATACGACCGCTTCATCCAGCGAATGAAATGAATGTACAAATCAGGTGTCATTCGAACAGATAGCCCATATCGGTCTCACAAACCTCCACGTGGACAGTCATCTCTCTCACCTTAACCGACATTTGTTCTTCGCCACCCTGGTGAGCATGTAGCGGTTGAGGGTGTAGAAGTAATCGTGATAGGGCACGTCGTGAGCGATCACCTCCGCGTCGATGATGTAACACTCGCTCTCCTGGCTGGCCTTGTACAGAGTCTGACCACACGGGATGAGAAACACTGTTAACTCTACACAGGGAAAAAAACCGGAAAAATACCTATATAATTCTCCTATAATCAATCCTGATGTGTTTGCACTTGACTCAACCAGGTTGAAGAGACAACAGTAGCGGTGTAGAAATGAGGAAAAGGCTATGTATGTATGTATCTATGTATCTATGTATGTATGTATGTATGTATGTATGTATGTATGTATGTATGTATGTGCTTGGCACTCACCGCGTAATCCCATTTCATTTAGGGGAGTCTGCCCTCTACTGTCATAACTGTGCTATAGGCTGTGCAGGTTTAAACCTGTCATAAGCCTACCGTGCCACACGGGGGCGCCACTCACCTGAGTCTCAGTGACTGTGGCTGTCTTGGGAGCCAGGGGGTTGGTGAGGGAGATGGTGTACATGATCTCTCTGGTCTGGTTGCCTGCCTCCTCCTTCCTCCAGGGGTGGTAGACCATGTCTAGGGGAGGGGGTGGGGGGGTGGGGGGTGGGGGTGGGCACAACACAAAAGATCAGATCACCCTCCTTGGGGTAGGGACCTTCCTGACCAATGTCCGACTGGATGAAAACCTATACATGACCCTGACCCTGCCCTTAACCAAACCCTTCGCCCTAAATTTGGGTGACAAATCCTGAACTTTAACCTCATTTTGTGTGTCCCCTTAGTTTTTCCCTCCAAGGGCTCTGTTTGAAAACACTGCCTCCTCCTTCCCTCCTTCCCTCCTTCCCTCCCATGACTGCAAGGTTAACACTCTATTGATTACATCAATCCGACCACTAGTCAAGACAGTGATCAGTGTGTGTATGTGTGTGTGTGTGTGTGTGTGTGTGTGTGTGTATGTGTGTGTGTGTGTGTGTGTGTGTGTAAATACACCAAAGGAAGGAGGCAAATGAAGGAGGCATTTCTAGAGTATCACCTGAGAAACGTCTCTGCTCCAGGAAATCTCTCATGAAGGTGGACTCTGTGAACAGGATGTCGTGCATCTTGTCCACGCTGAACTTGTACACCTCGTTGATGTACTGCTTCCCATTTAGGTCCTCTTCGAAGGCCTCCACCTCCCCTGCTGAGGACACGCACACACACACACAGGAGGAGAGAGAAGAGGATAAGCATGATCATGGCGTGTGTGTATAACGTGTCAGCTTATGTAGTTTTCATCACTGAACTCTTGGATTGCAGGAAAACACCTGAAACACTTCTGGTGTAGCTTGCCAGTAAATATTAGGGTTTGGAGAGTGTACAATATCACTGGTGTGTGTGTGTGTGTGTGTGTGTGTGTGTGTGCGTGCGTGCGTGCGAGTGCGTGTGTGTGTGTGTGCGTGCGTGTGTGTGTGTGTATGCGTCAGACACACACCTTCGTCATGCGTCTCCGACGAGTCGCTCAGCTCGGTGGGAAGATCCTCGTTGTCGTTGAAGTCGAGCGAGGGCGAAGGGGCGGGGCTGCTGTGATCACTGCTCCGGTTGCCGGCCAATGGGAGGGTCAGGAGTTCGCTGTCGGGGAGACAGGCAGGGAACTCGTCCAACAGGGGCAGGTCGTACTGCGGGGGGGGGGGGGGAGGGGTCGAGTCAGTTGTTGTTCTCTGCTTTTACTGTTCCGACTCACGTGACCGTTGATACTTTTATGACCCTCGTGTTTTCGTCTTTTTTTGTTTCTTCTTTGTCTTCTCTGAAAAGCGCATTGTCGCTCTCTAAATACAGTTTGATTTGATTGGCCTGTACAGAATGCTCATTCTCTCCTACATACAGTAAGCCTGCTGTACATACAGGCTATTCCTTTTAATGAAGTTAGCCCATCACCTGAGAAAAAATGCCATTACTCTGATCAAATCAATCAACGTAAAATGATTAAAATGGTGAGGGATTACACATAGCCTCTGTGTGTGGCCTGAATCCCTGTTCTAGGCTTAATGGCTGTGTTATCTCCATGTCCCAAGGAGTTAGGAATCTCCCTGTTGAGGTCGCACAATGTTGATGCTGTTGGCTCATGATCGCGCCTTGTCTCCTAAACTCCATACAGACGTCTCTGGGGTGACCGTGAGGTGACCGTGAGGTGACCGTTAGGTGACCGTGAGACGGATGGCTTAGTATTCAGACTCCCAAGTCGTGGGGTCACAGGGGTCACGGGGACCACAATGGAAGTCTTTGACTTCATCGTGCCATATACTCGACAATTTGATCCATGTGGGTTTTGGTACGATGTGTGCTTGGCTTTTAAAAATGGTCAAATAAAGCTAAACTACACAAAAAAACCAAAAAGACTCCAGTGTGCTCCCGTAGCACTGTGGTCCTCTGCGGCTCAGATGGTAGAGCATGGCGTTAACAGCGCTTAGGTGGTGGGTTCGATTCCCGCTGGGACCATATATACTGAAAAATGTATACACTCACTGCAATGTAAGCCGCTTTGCGTAAAAGCGTCAGCTAGATGGCATCTATTCTATTATCATGACTCACCACGTGGCCCGGTGGGTGGCTGCCGGCCAGGCTGGCGAGGGCGTGGTGGCTGTTGTTGTTGGGGAAGCCGGCGATGCGGGGCAGCAGGGGGCTGAGGTCGGGCTTGGCCTCGGGGGTCTTGGCGCAGGTGCTGTCGTTGGCATCGTTCTCCTCCACGGGCAGCTCCTCACAGTACCTACACCACGGGCAAGGGGAACAGCTGTATATCAAGATTATCAGCTCTGGCAACCCCGCCCGCCGGGCGCTTTACTCTGCATGGTCCTGGGGTCGTATGCGCCTAGATGTATGGTACGTATGTGGTTCTGTATGTTTACATGGATGCTGTATGTACAGAATATGCATATGTGTGTGTGAACACTGTACTGTATGTAAAGTGTTCGTGCACTAAGTACTGTGTGTTCATAGATATGTTTTGTGTTTGTTCTGTATTCCTGGGGAGGCTGGCGGAGGTAGAAAGCAGAGGACGGGCTCATTGTAATGCAGGGAGCGGAATAAGGAATGGTATCAAACACACGTGTGTTTGTAATGCATGGAATGGAAGGAGGAATGGTATCAATGAGCGTCTTCCAATTTCTACCTCCACCAGCCTCCACTGCTGTATACAGCACATGCTCTGCAGAGCCCATCAGCCAGGGACCTTTGACATGGGCAGCAGTGTTTCTTTGTACATATAACCATAATGACAGTGATGCAAACTGATAATACCAGAATACCCACATGGCCACAGTACAAGCTCACAGCTTACTGTAGACGGCGTTAACACAGAGAGTATTTCAAACTATGAAAAACATGGTCCGAACATGTATGTGAGTGTGTTAGTATGTGTGTGTGTGTGTGTGTGTGTGTGTGGGTGTGTGTGGGGTCAAAACTCACCCCATGGTGTTGAAGTCATCGTCGGGAGGCACATAATCCTCATCGTCGCTGGTCAGGCCCAGCTCATTCCCATAACACTGGTGCACAAAGTGCCACAACTCTTTGGGACACAAGGGCTGAAAGAGGGGGAGAGAGGGGGGGGAGAGAGAGAGAGAGAGAGGGGGGTGGGGAGAAGGGGGGGAGAAAGAGCGAGAGAGAGGTGGGGGGGAGAGAGGGGGGGGAGAGGGGGGGAGAAGGCGGGGGAGGGACAAAGAGAGAGAGAGAGAGAGAGAGAGAGGTGGGGGGGAGAGAGGTGGGGGGGGGGAGAGAGGGGGGGAGAAGGCGGGGGAGGGACAAAGAGAGAGAGAGAGAGAGAGAGAGAGAGAGAGAGAGAGAGAGAGAGGGGTAAGAGGAGGAAAAATAAAAAAGAGGGCAAAAATGTAAGGTTTTTGAAACAGCAAAACCCAGATACTCCACACTCTGTGTTGGCCGTTGAAAGTCCACTCTACTTTCGGTCTTACCTTCTCCAGCAGAGCGTTCTGCCACAGTCTGAACATCATCATGTACGTCCGATCCCTTGCCCCAAACGAGGTGAAAAAGTGCTACAGGAAGCGAGAGGCAACAAAGGACAGGATATTACAACGTCCTAACAGACTTTGTCACAAATGACTCACAAATAACAACTTTACAGTTATCATGAACAGTTATCTTTTGTTCTATTGTTGTTATATTCGGGGCTCTTTTGAATGTTATGCTTTACTGTGAACCCAAATAAAGTATTTAAAATATGTGTGTGTGTGTGTGTGTGTGTGCGTGTGCGTGTGTGCATGCATGTGCGCGTGCATGTGTGTGGGCGTCCAGTCCTGACCTTGTCATTGTCAGTGCACAGCTGGATGGCATTGGGAATGAGGCGGGCAGTCTTCTCCTTGGTCATGGAGCAAATATCCTTTAGCCGCACTGTCAGCTGGAGAGAGAGAGAGAGAGAGAGAGAGAGAGAGAGAGAGAGAGAGAGAGAGAGAGAGAGAGAGAGACAGAGAGAGAGACAGAGAGAGAGACAGAGAGAGAGAGAGAGAGGGAGAGAGACAACATGGTCAGACTACAACATGGTAGGACTCCGGAGGAAAGGACAGCTCATGTGATGTTGGTGTTAATAACAAAGTAGGACACCTATACAGAGACGGGGCCGGTCATGTCTATAGCCATGGCATGGCATGGGAAAGTCCCTCAATTATTGCGAATGTGTAATGTCCTAAAGTTATTCTGAGCTGAACTAGGCGATACAAATATGAGTAAAAAAAATAGTATATTGTGCATGCTAAAGAGGACAGTGTTAACCCATGATGATAGTAAAGGAAACACTAATTCCCATACCAGCGTTTCCCAGCGGAAGATGTTGCTATAGAAACAGATCCAGTTTTCCGAGACGTAGAGGCGTCCCTGCAGGAGGATGTCTCGTTGCAGGGCACAGGAGTAGTCTGTCAGTGAAGGGGGTCAAAGGTTAAGGGGGTCAAATGTCACGGGTAATTTCAAATGTCAGGGGTCATTTCTCCCACAACAAAAAATGAAACATCTGGAGATCAAACAAAAGACCAAACTGTCTTTGAGCTTCAAACACAGTTGTGTTGTGTTTATGTCACAGGAGGGTTTGAGGAGGGTATATGTCATAATTTCCTTTAGAAGTTGGACAACTCAACATATAATATAACTAGTAATTATGAAGGCTGTAAATGTGATATATTAAACCTCTGGTCTCCGGATCGATATCTTTGAAATTCCACAGTGAATATGCCAATATATAAGTCATATTGACGTTGGCAATAGAGGAGTGTGTATGTGGTGACGTATGGAGGTTTTGAGAAGGGTTCAGTAGGGGGAATCTATTGAAAGCTGTTGGCGGTTCTGCATTGACATCTTCTTGTCCCTTCACTCACCCACGATGAGGCGTTCCGTGTCGGGCAGCTGCTTGAAGAGCTTCCTGAAGTCTTCATTGCGCTGCTTGTACGTGGGACTCAATACCTGCAGGAGGGACAGAGAGAGAAGGCACATTGAGAGGGGACGCAACAGTCATCAGACACTCAGAGTGGAATCCACAAATATGCACAACGGGCATACATACACTGGGACACACGCACACACACGCACGCACGCATACACTCACACTCACACACACACACACACACACACACACACACACACACACACACACACACACACACACACACACTCACACTCACACTCACACTCATACTCTCACACACACACACACACACACACACACACACACACACACCACAAATAAACTTCTATTTCCGTGGAAACGTTCCTTTTCCTAATATGTCTCTCCATACAAGTACTAACACAGTCTCCTCCTCTCTCCTTCTCAACGAGGGCAGATAAACATATTTCCTTGTAGAGGCCAGTGAGAGAGAGAGGGAGAGATAGAGAGAGAGGTAGAGAGAGAGAGAGAGAGAGAGAGAGAGAGAGAGGTAGAGAGAAAGAGAGAGAGCGAGAGAGAGAGAGAGAGAGAGAGGTAGAGAGAAAGAGAGAGAGAGAGAGAGAGAGAGGTAGAGAGAAAGAGAGAGAGAGAGAGAGAGAGCTCTCTTATCTGCAGTGTTGACCACAGCCCAGGCCGCCTGGCTCTGATGAGACAAACACTGCATTCTTCAGGAACAGACAAGGCAGGGATGACAACCGCTCTTAGTGTAGACAACTGCAGAGATGTTAGCGGTCTGACGGACGTGAGAGCTAATGTTAAAATGTGCTAATTTTCGTTAAAATGGTGGGTGAACCAAACGCTATTCACCCCCCAAAAAAGGGCGTAAGCGTTTACCCTCTGCTACGTCACTGATCTTCTAGCGGTTAGCATCGCCTTGGGTTGTGTCTGATTTCAATAGAAAACAACAAAATCCCACATCAAACAGTCAATTCTGGGATATCAAAAGGCCCCATCGTCTTACAGCTATTTTCTGATGCTGTGGTTTCAAGTCTAGTGATACCAAGCAACCAAACTGTGTACAAACCAGAAACCCCTCAAGTTACAGACAGTAAGCCCATCAGTGGAGGCTGTTGGAGGTAGAAATCTGAGTTTCTTCGACACCATTCCTCATTCCATTTCATGCATTACAATGGGATTTCTACCTTTATTTCTACCTCCACCAGCCTCCCCTGAAGCCCATGCAGAATCACAACTAGAGGATCTAGACCAGTGACCCTCACTCCTGGTTCTGGAGTCGCATTACTGCAGGCATTTTCTCCAGCTCAGCAGTGACACACCTGAACTACTCACGGTTTTGAAGATAGGTTGATTGGTTCAATGGTAGCATGAGGCTGGGACAAAAACCTGGACCCTCTGTGGCTCTCCAGGACCAGGATTGAGGATCACTTGATCACTAGATCCATTCTCCACATGTTGCCTGTCTCCTGTGTTGACCCTGACGTAGCTAGTCAATCATCCTCTCTGTCTGTCTGTCTGTCTGTCTGTCTCTCTCTCTCTCCCTCCCTCCCTCCCTCCCTCTCTCTCTCTCTCTCTCTCTCTCTCTCTCCCTCTCTTTCTCCCCCCCCCCCCCCTCTGGCTCTCCAACTCAGAGCTGGAGCCAACATCAGTCCGGTGAGAGAGAACCCAACCAAACCCCTGTGATTCATCGCTCTGGAGCGCGACGGTCAACCAAGGTCGCGGTCGGAGGCTTAGCGGGAAACTAACACACGGGTGTGAGTTTAGGTAGATCCAGTAGATATTTCTCGATCCCCTTAATCTCCCATCTATCCTCACTCCGACCCTGTGTGTCAACTCAAAACCCAGGACCCCGACCGCAGGTCCATACGGGTCCGTCACTTTTCAGTGTGAGACAAAGTAGTGTTGACTCGTTTTGGCATTGGATTATTACCTTGACATTAACACATTCTCCCCAACTTCCACCCCAGGCCAAAGTGACTTACGGCTGGGATACTCTCTGACTCCCAGTCCCAGGTCTCCCAGTGGGCCTGGGCCTCATGTGACTGGGGGATGGTCTCCCAGTCTGACAGGGAATCTGTCTCAGTCTCTGTCTCCATGCTGGTAGAAGTGTCCAGGGCTGGGGTCTCTGTATGTGTGTGTCTCCCCTTCTCCTTCATTCTGTCTCTGTCTCTGACTCTCTCTCTCTCTCTCTCTCTCTCTCTCTCTCTCTTGATGAGCGTGTTAGTGGTGTCTCTTATCCTGGAGAATGGTCTGTCTGATTAGATTTGGTATTCCACCGTCCTTGTAGGCAAAAGGAACTCCTCCCTGTCTATAAGCCAAGCTGCTCAGCCCTGCCTCATGACTCTGATCGCTCACAAACACACACACACACACACGCACACACACGCGCGTGCGCACACGCACACGCACACACAGCGCTGCCTGGTCTGCTGTTGACCTGCAGTAACCTCAGCTCTCGGGGGACTACTCTAGTGTGAGCAGCACTAATACAAAAATCACAAAACTTGAAACTAACCCTTACCTTAACTTTCCAAGATAAGGCAACTCAAACAACTCTCAATGATTGCATCTGAGAACTGTATTACTCTCATAAAGAACACTCACTAGTACCCCAGTGCCAAAAAATGCCTTTCTATCGCACACCTGTACACATACCTATTTGACTGACAAGTTACTAATGAAACCCCCCAACCCCCCCCCTCCGCGCCCCGGTGAACGATGGCTTGCAGGAAGGTATTCCCACAGTCAAGGCTCTGAGATAGAGAGGGCTCCAGTTGACAGCCGGGGGTAAACCAAGACCGCAGTAAATCCGCAGTGCCAGTAGGAATGTGTCTCTAAGGAATACCGCTGTCTGAGGAATTGGGTGGACGGAATGGGTAGAGGGTGAGGGGGGTAGGTAATGATTTACAGTCAGAAAATGAAAAAAAGGGGTGCCCCCCAGTCTGAATGGTTTCTTCCCACTCCTGTTTTTTTGGGGGGAAGGAGTCGATCTCGTAAATCTCGTGAGGGCCGTTGGACCAGATGCACTGGTTCTGTTTGTCTAGGGGCACCAACAAAGTTGTCCTCAGTGTCTTAGGATACCTCCTCCAAAGGTGTCTGAAAAAGGCTACGATCTTCTCTTCAAACAACATCCAACAGCCATCCTTAAACAAACTCATCAAAACACAAATACTCCTCAGAAGAATGTTGGCTCTTTTTCCAGTTCCGAACATACAGGTCCAACCGAAGAGGTCTAAACATCTGCCAAAGTTTGCCCGATTCAGGAAACCCTGTAAAACTAAAACTAACCAAAAGAGCAGCAGTCTCTCCCTCTCTCTCTCTCTCTTTGAAATCTGCCACACTCTAGTGTTTGTCGTCTTGAGTGAGATTTAAATCCTCTGGTGGTAGTTGCAGGGTGTTTTTGCCCCTCCAGTAAGGGCAGTTACTCATTAATAAGGGCAAACAGTGAGTACCAGGACGGACGGTGCCCTACCCCCAGCACACCACACACAACACAAACACACACACCACACACCACACAAACACACACAACACATACCAGGCTAACCACACAGTGCTGTCCACACACTAAAACCCTAGTCCTAACTGCTGAAACTACTTCTCTCTCTCTCTCTCTCTCTCTGAACGGTTCTTAGAAAACAATTCTTGAGAAGAGTGGAGTGGGAGGAGTGAGTGTGTGTTTTTGTGTGTAAAGGAGAGAGGGAGAGAGAGAAAGAAAGAAAAAGAGAGAGAGAGAGAGAGAGAGAGAGGGAGGAACGATGGGAGGGTCTTTCCCAGTAGAGGGTGTAGAGGGGTGCTGGAGTGCAGCAGGAGTAGATGTACTGTGTGTGTGTGGGTGTGGGTGTGGGTGTGTGTTTATGGATATGGATATGAAGCCCCTCCAAAAGCCCTACTCCTCCTCTTCCTTCTCCATTCCCTCCCTCCCTCACTCTCTCTTCCTCCCTCCGTCAGCCTGTTAGAGGCTGAGCCTCTTCTCCTCCCCATGGCAGCCCACCACCACAACAACAACAACACAGCACTTAAGGAAGTTAAGGAACCAATCAACTTTCTGGAAAAGCCCTCGCTTTGCCTCCTCACTGAATTGACCTCAGGAGCTCTGTGAAGACCCTGATTCCTTGTGTGTTTGCTTGTATGTGTGTGTATGTGTGTGTATGTGTGTGTGTGTGTGTGTGTGTGTGTGTGTGTGTGTGTGTGTGTGTGTGTGTTTAAGTTTAACAACAAGTAATGGCTTCTTCTCATATGATACCCAGAGCAGATTTTCTAGAGAAAGTGAGGCAAGCATTGAATGCAGGGGTTTTGTGTGCAAGGACAGAGCTTTACACAGAGAGCCATTGTGTGTGTTTGTGTTTGTGTGTGTGTGTGTGTGTGTGTGTGTGTGTGTGTGTGTGTGTGTGTGTGTGAGAGAGAGAGAGAGAGAGAGAGAGAGAGACAGAGAAAGTGTGTGTGTGTGTGTGTGTGTGCACGAGTAGTCCATGGTGTAAACATTGTAGCGTGGCCAAGGACAACGCCCCTGCCAGACCTCTCTCAGTCCCTCTTTTCCATCTCTGTCCCTCCCACCACCACCCCCTCCTCCCTCTCTCTCTCTCTCTTTCTCTCTCTCTCTCAGGACATGAGGTGAATGAACTCTAAAGACCCTTTGTTAGGGGGTACTTTAGGTTAGGGGGCGTGGGACGTCCGTACTATCATACCAGGAAGGTGATTCACAGCTACACAGCCCCCCCCCACACACAGACCTCCCCCTCACTCAAAACTCCCCCCTCCCCTCTCCTCTCCCCTCCTCTTCACCCTATCCCCTCCCCTCCACCCTCCGACACAAACATCTCACTGACATTACCCAGAGCTGTGAAAGCTGCTACACCTCATGGAGTCTCTCACAACGACCTGACTCCGGGTACTACTCCACACGCTCCACATTGTAGAGTCTGTCAAACATCGCTTGTTTGAATGGCTACTGAGCGGTTTGAAGTGGTCAGGCTCATTTTGATGTTCAAAATGGAATGACTGACAGGTCGCAACACCCATCACATCAAACACTACTGAGCACATCCTGTTTTCAACTTCCAACAAACCGGCATAGCTCCAGGGTTCCATAAACAACTCTAGGAGGGAAAGGAAAAACAACAGCGAGGAGTAGGAGGAGGGTCTTGGCTTTAGGGAGAAGGGAGGAGTTTCCTCAGAATTTCGTCCACAGTGTGTTCAAATCAGAACCCATCAAAATCACACTGGATGATTTTTTTGGGGGGCTCTCATTCGCCGAATGCCCGTATAAATGAACAAAGTGTTGTCAGAGATACAGTGGCTGTGAGAAGAGGCTACAGCTAATAGATCATGACTAGTACATCAGGGGAGGATGGTGGAGGAAGACATAGGAGGGCAGGCTCCTTGCAATGCAGGGAATGGAATGAGGAATGGTATCAAACACGCTGTAATGCAGGGAATGGAATGAGGAATGGTATCAAACACGCTGTAATGCAGGGAATGGAATGAGGAATGGTATCAAACACGCTGTAATGCAGGGAATGGAATGAGGAATGGTATCAAACACGCTGTGATGCAGGGAATGGAATGAGGAATGGTATCAAACACGCTGTGATGCAGGGAATGGAATGAGGAATGGTATCAAACACACGTGTTTGATGCATTTCTTCGTTCCGCTCCGTGCATTACAACGGGTTTGATACCATTCCTCATTCCATGTCCTCTGATGTCTGCCTCCACCAGCCTCCGCTGTAGCACGAGGCTAGCTGACCTCTAGGAGCACTAGGGGTGAGTATACGATACCATCTCCTCTCAAAGCTCCCCCTGCTGGTAGGACGGTCAAAGGCAGATGGGACGCTCAAGGAGGTCCGTTAAAGCCTCTTGTGCATTTTCGTCAGTGTGTTTGGGCCTTTTTGGACCCAGCAGTGAAAGGCGCCTTACCTGCATACAGGTGTGTGTCTCATCTCACTGCCTGTGAGGAGGAGCGAGTGGTCACCACGCGGAGACAACCACAGAGAGCTCTGTGACAAACAACTACTGTAGCCCAGCTGCTCACTGATGACTAGTCTGTGGTGAGTTTTCCCAAAAGTGTTGTTGAAGTAAGCTTGAGTAATCCAGCCGCACAAAGGCACAAGAGAGTAACACTTGTAATCAATCAATGTTTGAAGAACTTTGCTGGTCTAGGGGAAGGAGTGGGCTTGGACTGTGAAAGGACATTCAGTAACTATTTCAGCTACACCGCATTGAGTTTCCCCAAATCCCCAAATGGATTAAATCATTTGGTGCAGATACTCTTTGGGATGTATAAATCCACATTATAGACCACAGAGAAACACCCTACATCTACCTGTATAGTACCCGGTGTAAGTAATGGGACAGTGAAGCACTTTTTCTTCTTTTGGCTCTATACTGCAAAAGTTTGGATGGTATTTGTGTACATTTTGGTTCCACCATTTACAAATGACAACACTTTTTATAAATAGTCCCCGTAATTCAGGGCACCAAAAGTAATGGGACGATTGGCTTGGCAGGTGTTTCTGGTTAGTCAGGTGTGTTCTGTCACATAATTTGTGCCGACATAAGAGAGCTGTCAATGTCTAGTATTGATTCTAGGCTTTGTGTTTGCCTTTGGAGTCTGCTATTAATGTCTGTCAACATGAGGACCAAAGAGGTGTCACTGAAAGTCAAGTAAGCCATTATTAGGCTGAAACTTGCCATAATCAATAGTTTAGAACAGTAAAAAGAAAAAAATGCACTGGTGATCTCAGCAATTGCAAACGGGCTGGTAGGCCAAGGAAGACTCCTACAGTGGATGACCAAAGAATGCTCACCATAATTGTGAAAAACAACTGTCCACAGATCAGCAATACTCTCCAGGAGGTAGGCTGGAATGTGTCAGAGACTACCATCGGCAGAATAAGTCACCAGCCTAACTACAGAGGCTTCACTGCAAGGTGCAAACCACTAGTTATCCTCAAGAAGGATGGTCAGGTTACAATTTGCTAACTTAAAAGCCAGCTAGTCTGGAAAAAGGTTTGGAGAAAAAGGGATCTTTACAGCATACCAACTAATCTGTGAAACATGGTGGAAGGGGTATTAGGGTTTGGGAATATATACCTGCCACTAGAACTGGCTCACTTGTCTTAATGGATGATGTAACTGCTGACGGCAACAGCAGAATGTATTCTGAAGTGTACAGAAACATGCTGTGTGCTCGAGTGCGAGCCTCCAAAATTCCTCCAAATTCATTGGATGGTGTTTCATTATACAGTCAGACAATGACCTCAAACATACTGCCATAGCAACTGGGGAGTTTTTCAGTGCCAAAAATGGAATGTTCTTGACTGGCCAAGTCAATCTTTAGATTTAAATCCAATTTGCATTTGCATGCATTTCATTTCCTGATGATAAGATTTTAGGTAAAAAGACCTCAAAACAAACAATAACTGAAGATGGCTGCAGTACAGGCCTGGCAGAGCATCACCAGAGAAGACACTCAGCGTCTGGTGGGGTCAATGCATGTAAAGGATTGTTGACCAAATACTAATGAGTGAGTGAGTGACATGAGTGCTTAATTTGGACATTATATGAATCTGTCCTATTACATTTGGTGCCCTGAAATACATTATACTTGAATCAAATCCAAACGTATGGAGTATAGAGCCAAAGGAAGAAAGAATGCTTCATTGTTCCATTACTTACGCAGAGCGATGTATCTGTGATGCAATGTGACCTGGGAGCACTAAATCACATTACCAATCACCGGAGTGCATTTCAGAATGACTCCTACCCTAAAGGATAGCCCACATAAATAGACCTTAAGTGCCAGACCTAAGGGGCTTTAGACACTGCAGGGCTGACCCGAACCACACTGTGCTGGCTCTGAAATATTCCTCTCACATTGTTCTTTCCAGCACTGTTACAGCAACCATGGTGGATACGTAACCAGGCCCTGCGGCTCAGCTCAGCTTAACCCGTTCAGTCGTGTGAATAAGGGTTAAGATGTCTGATATCAGCCTATTAAATGTAAGGAGAGCCTGTAACTGCAGACCCAGTTATCTCATCTCTCAACCCTTTTTCGGACACAGACACACAATAAAACACAAAAGGAGCCAATCATGAGACATACACCATATCCCCATCGTACATGCTTCCTGTTGACTTTCCCAAACAGGAAATGCATCACATCATCCCACACACCCTGCAACGGCCGGACCGAGTCACAAAAAAAAGTCTAATTTCCGTTCACCGCGTTAAGCGTCTTTGGGTCTTAGATGTGTTATTAGATGTGTTATTAGATGTGTTATTATTCAACATTGTTCTTTGGTCTCCAGACAAGGCGAGCTGATATATGAGACACTAATAATATTATCAGAATAAGAAACAGAAAGGGAGAGGGCAAATAAACTACCAGTAGATCCACTGCAGTTCATGGGAAAGCAAATATACAGTGTCTGTGTATCTACATGTGAATTCAGGGAAAACCTCCAGCAAAAAGCAAGAGGGGGAGTGAACTTTTTCCAGCCAGTCATGGGGTTTGAGATGCATTGATCGGGCTTGTTTAGCCCTGATCCACATAACAAAAGTTAGCCTGGTTCATCTGAGGGGGGTGGGGGGGGATTGACCGGTCGCTCCACAATGGCCCTTTTGTGTGTTTCTCTGCTTATCTGCAGTCCAAGGGCAGAGGCCAGCGCTGCAGTCCGGAGAGGACCAAGTATAACAAAAGCCATTCACTCACACACATACACATACACACACACGCACACACATGCACGCGCGCACACGCACACACACACACACACACACACACACACACACACACACACACACACACACACACACAAGAAAAAAACAGAACCACATCCTCATACTGAATGGCATTCATCTCCAGTGTCTTCATTTCCCATGGAAAAATTACCACAAGGCAACTGCATTGAGAAATTCACTGTTCGCTCTGGGACAATGAAAACGTGTCCAAACCGAAGACATTTTAATGATTCATTTGATGACATCTGATTTGGCCTCTGGCTCCGCTTTTCAAATATTCCCTCAGAGAAAAGTTTGGAAAGCGTTCATCATTTCAGATGAATACCATCTTTATGATGGTGTAGTCTGTGTAGGCCGGATTAGACTGGACACTCAGGGGGGAAAGTACTTCAAAGATTTTTATATCTGCAAAGCAACCCTATAAGTTTCCCCGGGAGCTTTAATTATATAAAAAGCAACTTCATGGAAGAAAAGAAGAGACAGCATTCCCACTGCACCTCATCAACACATTCAAAATGAAACATGGGAGCTAGCCTCTTGTCCTTTCTTGACAATGAGGGACTATGTCCACGGTCATCTAGAGAACAACAGCACTGAAGACATATGAAGCCTGCCTCAATAATCAATAAGCAGTAGCCAAGTTCTTTCAACGACAAAGCATCACATACTGGGGCTTGACAACACTGACTCCCCGCGTTGTTATGACTTCATCTAGCATGACACAATATCAGTCAAACCCACGAGAGAGAAAAGAGAAGAGAAGGACTTACGTTATACCAGCTCTGGCTTTTCTGTGGTCACAATGTCCAACGTCACAGTGGGGAAGGAGACAAAAAGAGAGAGAGAAATGTTTGGGTTAGCAAGAGGGCTAGGAAAAAACAACAAATAATATTTCTGTTAAATACAAGCCCTGACACTTGAAAAAATAGAAAAACTGCTACAGTATCAATGTAATAGAAAGGTTCAGAGTGAATCGGCTACGAAACACTGTTACTCCAATGTGCCACAAGGGGGCAGCATTACCTACAGTATGAAGTCTTAGGTGGGAAATAAGGTTCGGTCATTGATTAGGAGGGACTCTCTAGTGAAGATCTGACTAACACCGACATGGGCTAAGAACCAGACCTGAGGTTCACATCAAAACAGATGAACCACATAAGATCACCTGGCTTTTACACACTAGGGGTAGATTAGATTACCGGGGATGTAGTCGTGGTAAAATCACAGGTGGGTAAATCCTGAACACCATAGATTGAATAGGTGGGGTATGACCCTAATGCTAATAACATTGACCTAGCAGAAAAGATAGGTAAACCTTATTTCACTAAGATAATAAAGGTGGGTAAACTGAGAGATTACTGTTATCCTAAGAATTCTCACACAGATTACAAACACATACACACACATGTAAACACATAATGTAAAAAAAGCACACAATGCTAGATATTCAACAACATAATCCTTTAAGACCATGTACTGTACAAAACATGTGCAATTTACAATGAAGCAGCATATGTTGTCATTATCAAGTGGGGTTACCACTAAGAGCACATTGAACTCAGGGAGGTACAGGAGATGGGATCGGGAGGTGGAACGGAGAGCACATGGGGGGGGGGGGGGGGGGTCAGGGGTCATGGGTCATGTATGGAATGGACGGCCAAGAGGTCAAATAAAAAGATGAGCGCTTACTTTAATCAGGTTTAGTCTGTCATACTGGAAAGAAAATGAACACACAGACAGACAACAAGCGATGGTGCAAATGAGAGGTGAGGTAAAGACACACACATAGACACACACGTTAGATAAACAGCTGGAGGGACAAGAGATGGAATGCGGATGGTTCTTGAATTGTGTTATGGTGTTCCAACAGTGATACGAACCATGCAAGGCTTTCTTTGCATATTATTGTTTAAAGGCTCAGTCCAGTTGAAATCGTGATTTCTATTGAATTTCTATCGCTTCTTATGTGTTGTCATCCAGATGCTAGGCATGTGCAGTGTATGTGCCTGTGTGTATGTGTTTGTGTGTGTGTGTCAATGCAATACAAGGGATATGTGAGTTTATTCTGTGTGTATACATTAGTATGCGTGTGTGAGTCTCAATGTGTATCAATACAAGGGGTGTGTCTATTCTAAAGCATGTTTCGCTGGATCCACTGACTTCTTCCTTGACAAAGTGAAATGTCTTCCTCGTTATTTACTGCAAGTGAGATTGGTAATTGAGCTCTGAACTAAAATGTATTTTTCTGCAAAATAGGCTCAACTGCCATGGTCCAACATCAAAGCAAAGGAACAACATGAGCAGCACATGACATGAAACAACAGTAGGACAGAGGTGGTTATGCTGGAGGAGATGATGCCATCAGGAAACAGAAGGGAGTGTGTCCAATCCTAAATTGACCCCTAGCCCCTAGCCCCTAGTCCCTATGGGATATCTGAGGGGATACGCTGTGTTGTTGACATTTATCCAACGAGCCGAATCTCAGTCTCTCCACAAGTGCCTAGGGAACAGGGGCTAGAGGGTCGATTTGGGATTCTGAATTCGAGTTGGGTAGGAAGAAAGTCTGGGTGGGGTAGGTTAGGCAAGGTCAATAGAGTGGCACAGGTAAGCATAGGGTCTGATCTAGACCGACATCATTTAGGTTAGAGAAAGTGTTAGTTGTCTTGAGGAAGAAACGGGGTAGGGAAAGATTGCAGCAGGGGAGGCTGGTGGAGGTAAAATCGGAGGACGGGCTTATTGTAATTCATGGAATGGAGTGAGGAACGGAATCGAACACACGTGGTGGATACCATTTTCTCATTCCATCCCGTGCATTACAATGAGCCCGTCCTCCGATTTCTACCTCCACCAGCCTCCCCTGGATTGCAGAGTAGAATAGGCAAACGCAGGCGATAAATACAGTACCCAGCCAATCCCAAACAGACCCTAAGCCTTTAACCCCGAGGCACACGCGTAGATTTGAAAGATCTGATAGGTGTTCTCAATATGGGAACAATGCCGCCTAGCCAATCAGAGGACAAGGCGGAGCTATTCCCAAAGGGTGGAAGCCTAACATGAGATCCGCACGCATAACTGACATTGGCCTCAATCTTGCATTGAAGTCAATGGGAAATTTGTGCGACGATTGGAGTTAGGATTCCACCCATATTGGCTATGAACCTACTTGATCAACTGGAGGTGCCAAATGGGGTAGGGTGGGGGGGGTTAGGGAGTTCATCTGGGATCAGGGCTGTGTTAGTGTAATGCAGATAGATTTAGGGAAGCATAGAGGAGAGACGTATGAGCTTAGCGCAGGGGTAGTGGGGTATGACACAGGCTTGGTGGAGACAGCAAGCAGGAGGAGAAAGACCAGAAAAGAGTGATGCTTACTTTGGAAAGTCGCTTGTGAGACTAGCATGCATGAGAAGAAGAACAAAGAAAAATCAGAAAAGAACAAACAAACAAAGAAAGTAACAGCAAGTACATAAGAAAGAAAAGAATCCATAACAGTTTCAAGTTACAGACTCAGCTTGTGGTTTTTAAGATGGCCGCGAAACTTAACAGTTATGTCTCTAAAGGAAAACCAAAAGGAGTTCAATGGCACAACCAAATAAGAAAAAAAACAACAACATGACAAGTGATTGACAAGTCAACTCTAGAGGTTGGATGTGAAAGGCAACAGACACTCTTACGGTTAGCATGAAATGGAATATGAAAAATAGGTACAAGAAGCACCTTATATGGTGAAATGCCGAGATGCAGTCTTTCCAACCCCCGCTATTTCATGGCATTCTCTACTAACAAACGTCAACGTTGAGTTTAAGAAAGAACACAGTAATAGCTGTGGGTGGTTGACCATTGGGTGCCTCTGCTGTTGTGAGGGTTTCCCTCCTGTGTAAGCCTCTGGCGGTCAGAAGGACCATAGTAAAGCAGACATGTTTATACTATACTGTGGTGGTGGTACAGTACACATGGGGTGGGGCCAAGGGTGTGATGATCGCCAGTGGGCGGGGCTAGTTAGATTGTTGAGTGTGTTGGGTTTGTGTTGGGGGCGTGTCCAGAGCTGCCCCATGAGAGCTATCCCCAGGTTGCAGTTAAGTCAATGCCAACGGGTACTGCAAGGTCAGGATAATTATAGGAAAAGCTGATATGTGCAAGTGCCTAGATCTGACCATGTATCAAAGTGACCCTGACTTTTTGGACTATAAAGCGAAGAGTGTTTGTGTACGGGGTGTGTGTGTGTGTGTGTGTGTGTGTGTGTGTGTGTGTGTGTCTGTGTGTGTGTGTGTGTGTGTGTGTGTGTTTGTGTGTGTTGTGGGTGCTTGCGGCTGTTAACCTTTGACTTTTTTCCCCAACTGTGGCAGACTAACAGGTGCGTATGTGTGTGTGTGTGTGTGTGTGTGTGTGTGTGTGTATACGTCCCTCTGTGCGCACTCACTTTGGAGTTCTTGCCCCCGCTGCGGGTGGTGGAGTGGACAGACTGGCTGTAGGTGCGATGCACCACCTGCTCAGGGGTGGAGGGGGACTTGTCTGAGGAGTGGTCCGAGCCCTTCTCCACCATGGTCTCACCCTCGGGGCTCTGGGGCGTGGGCGAGCGCGAGCGTTTGCGCAGGACGGGCGAGCAAGCGGGTGTGCTCCGGTTCGAGTTACTGGCAGTGCTGGAGAGAGAGAGAGAGAGAGAGAGAGAGAGGGAGGAAGGAGAGGGAGGGAGGGAAAGAGGGAGGGAGGGATTAAAAAAACAGAATCCACATAGCACAGGTGTCACGCTGCTGTGAACAGTATTCGCACACAAACTCACACGTGTCTCAAACCTGTGTCCTCTGTATTGCCAACACACATGACCGCCCACAGAAACAATGGATTTGAACCAGCCTGTAAAGTCACTGTAAAGCTAGAAACTCCATGGCACGGGTGGGGGTATTTATACCTGAGGAGGGGGTATTTATACCTGAGGTGGGGGTATTTATACCTGAGGAGGGAGTTTAGCATATCACCTCGGTTACAGTGGCACTATTTGTTTCTCTTACCGTATTGGGTAACAAAAACATACTTTGTTGCATGAAGGGGGCCAGATTAGACAAACAATTCAAAGTCTTTTTATATATCAGACCAAGGACAAGAACTTAAAGCTAGAGTGAGTGACGTGTAAACAAGAGTGCTGTACCAAGGAAGCTCCATGGAAATTAAAATGGAAATTCACACCTTTAATGCGGAGGCCATCATACTCACTGTTCATGTGTAAAGCGCCCTATTACTCCCCCAATCATTATTGAGGAACACTTTGGCTTTCTTGCCTAGAAATGTTTCGAACATACAGTATCTGACCACCTCAATGGCTTATGATGAATAATAAGACAAAACGAAACAAAAACATCAGATTTCCACATCAGATTAATTGGTAGATTAATCCAATAAAGGCTGACTGACAGCCCTAGACGCCTGACCCCTGAACTCCAGCCTTGTGTTCCTGAGTAACATACAGTTGAGCACGGCAGGTGTGTTTGATTGGTGTGTCAGTTGGGCGTTCTCCGGACTCTCGCTGCTCGAGCTGACTCAGTGGAGGGAACGCAAACTTCAATGACGCCCCTTTGACGCCATGGTTGCCCGGTGAACAGCTGCTATTGCTGCAGGGGTTGCAGCAATAGCAGCTGTTGCCCCTCACTCTCCTCCCTTCTTCTGTTGTCTCAATACCCTCTCTCCCTCTCCCTCTCTCTCTCCCTCTCCCTCTCTCTCTCCCTCTCTCTCTCTCTCTCTCCCTCTCGCTCTCTCTTTCTCCCTCTCTGTCTATCGCAGCAGTGACCTCCTACGCAACGTGCCCCCTGTTGAGTGTCCTGCCATCACCTCTCTTGTCACCCCCCCCCCCTCCCTCCCCCCCTCCCTCTCTCTCACACGCTATCTCTCTTTCTCTCTCCTGCTCACGCTCCATCCTGTCCCATACAATCACCCCCCCCTCCCTCCCTCCCCCCCTCCCCTACAATCACCCACAGGCTTTGGGTGCAGGCTGCATTATTGAATCAGCGTATGTGTGTGTGTGTGTGTGTGTGTGTGTGTATGTGTGTGTGTGTGTGTATGTGTGTGTGTGTGTGTGTATATATGCGTGTGTATGTGTGTGTGCACGTGTGTGTATGTGCGTGTGCGTGTGTGTGTGTGTGTGTGTGTGTGTGTGTAGATGTAGTCAGTGAAGCAAGGGTAGGAAAGTAGGAAAAACAAACAGAGCAAAACAAAAGACAGAGTGAGAACAGGACACAGTCAGCTACAACACTACATTGAAG
>NC_139656.1:27568437-27575937 GCF_951799395.1 Argentina silus | reverse complement strand
CATCAGATATGGAAGGTTTCTAGACCATGCCTGAAACTCCCATTAGAGTACCTGAATCTATGTATAGCTAAGTACTCATTTCTGCTCAAGAAAAAAAGGCTACTGTAGCTATTCGGATGTCTTTGGCCATGAATGACTGAATGAATGACTTCACAGTGTTTGACATATTTAAAATACACACTGAATAAAGCTGCCTCCGCCATTTGAGTACAACAATACACAAACAACATCAACAAGGATTAAAAACACAGTAAAGTCTACTGACCTATTTCCATTGTGGTCCTCGTTATAATCTAGTGTGCAGCAAGATTGGACTGCTAGCACCATTGGCCTGCTAGGGCAAGATGTGCATCGTGCACCTCACTTTACATTATCTAGGTGTTGACGCTCATGTAGCATCAGGGGGAGGCTGGTGGAGGTAGAAATCAGAGGACGGGCTCACTGTAACGCATAGAATGGAATGAGTGTGGCATGTGGCTGGAGGCCATACAGTACCATCCAGCTCCAACCAGCTCTACCTTTGCTACACTGACTGTTGTCAGAAAGGTTGTAAGTCATCCGCAATGCATTGGTCCCTGCTCCCAAAGGTCAAATGACATCATAACTCACCGGGGCCGACCTCCTCTTCTCTGCATGAGGTCACGCCCCTTACCTTGATATCGACCTCTCAGTGGGCAGCATTGTTGCATGCTTTACTAATAGCAGCACTGAATATATTTGAGCTATTATCCTTGTGACATTCTATTGTTGATGTTGATCGGCGTGGTAGAGCTGCTCTGTCTCTGGCAGTTCATTGCGTCTCATACTCTACTTGTATTCAATGTAATGACAAATAAACAAGACTTGACTTGACTTGAATAATAATAGGTATCTGCACACCTGATATTGTAACTGCAGGTGCAAACTGAGTCAAAAAACAACAACATATGAAACTGTAAAGAAAAAACTCTACGCAACACTGCTTACTTCACAGCTTACTTGCTTAAATCACAGCGTTCATTCAATGACGTTTCGGTTCAGAGAGACCTTCTCCAGAGTGTGGTGAAGGCAGACAGCGCTAAAATGGTGGAAAGACGGTACCGTTACAGTTTAAGAGGGTGTGTGTGGCTACTGACTGGTGTGAGTCCATGCACTTTGGCTCACGCTTGGTAGGGTGGCTCAACTGATTGTACAGTAGTACGCAAAGACAACGTATCCTCACACTCCAAACCATGTCAGTCAAAAACTTCCAAGGAAGCATGTGTGTTTCGCATGCTCACATCCCTGGCACCACCTCTACCCCTGCTCTCATATTGACATGAACTCATAAATCATGATTCTATCACAATCAATTAATTCATTAATTCATTAGAATTTTATAGCACCTTTCCACCTTACACAGGTGCTCAAAGTGCGATACATTGTATGGGGAACTCGCCTCGTCCACGACGAACGACTCACTACAGTGGGTGGAGAATCTTCTGGAATCCACACACACCCTCCAGCCATCCTAGTAGTGTCTCTGATGCTGATTTTTTCCATCAACAATTATCTTAATTAGAGATGGGCTGTTGGATCTTGGTTGTTAGCCTACCCTCTGCGACAGAATGCTGATGTTGTAATTAAGTAATACTCTCTTTGATTGATCTCTGCCTGAAAAAAACACACCGCCCTCTAAAACCAGACAGTCAGTCAAGCCATGTCTGGGCATTCAGTCAAGACATCCCCAAAACTAACACTTCCCTCATTGAAACACATTCAGCCATTGATGCTAACGTTAGCAGAGTTAGCATGCTCAGCTTGGCACTGTAACACATGCAAATGAATGACTGAGCTAATGTGGCTAATTAGCCTAAGCTAGGCTAATGCTACGTTTAGACACGCATCTGATGATGGGAGAAAATACCCACAGCAGACATCCTCTGAAAGAGCAAATCAGCGCCCGCCACAATAGTCTCCGTCTCCGTTATCATCATACACACACATGCGCACACACACACACACAAATATCACCACCGAGCGCAAAACAATAAAATTATAACATTTTGGTGAAGCGAATCTTCAACCCGATACGGTAACTAACCTGGTAGCCATGGAGGACTGAACCCACCCGATGAGCGTCAGTCTGCCTCATTCATTCACTGACTCAGAGAGCAGCATGAGAGGGAGAAGAGAAGGAGGAGGAGGAGGAGGAGGAGGAGGAGGAGGAGAGGAGAAGGAGGAGGAGACGGAGGAGAGGAGAGGAGAGGAGGGGGAGCCGCCTCCCTGGTGCATCTCAGACAGGAGTGGACCGTGTGTGGGGTCTGGGTCAGACAGACAACACAGACGGATGGCTCAGAACCAGCGGAGCACGCTCTCTCTCTCAGACAGACACTGTCATGGCTTCCACCAGCTCCTTCTCTCTCTCTCTCTCTCTCTCTCTCTCTCTCTCTCTCTGCAGGGTGATTCACGGACAGGCGGTGCTTCAAAGGCTGCTGCTAAACCCCTCTTCCCTTCTCTCTCTCTCTCTCTCTCTCTCTCTCTCTCTCTCTCTCTCTCTTCCACCCTCACTGCTCTATCTATGTCTTCTCCCAGCCCCCTCCCCCCCTCTCTCTCTCTCTTTATATCTTTCACGCCTTTCTAAGCCTCTCTCTCTCTCCCCCTCCCTTTCTCTCTCTCTCTGGGTTGGATGCTGAGGCAGGGATGGGGGGATGGGGGGATGGGGGGTGCAGGGGAGAGATGGCTGCTGCCGCTGTTTTGCATAATGTTCTCCTGCTTGGTGCAGCGCGCCTGCCGTTGTCTCCTCCTCCTCCTCCTCCTCCTCCTCTCTCGAAGCACTTTTCATGAATGGAGCCGCTGACGTCACTTAACCCTCACTGTCAGCCCATCCACCCCTCCCCCCCAAACACACTCCCCCTTATCCCCCCCCCCTCTCTCACACACACCCACACACACACGCAGCACCTCTCCTCTCTTCTGCCTATTTCTACTAACACACACGCACGCATGCACGCACACACAGGCACGCACGCATGTACACGCACGCACGCACGCACGCACGCACACCCACACACACACGCAGCACCTCTCCTCTCTTCTGCCTATTTCTACTAACACACACGCACGCATGCACGCACACACACATGTACACACACACGTACACAGACACGTACACACACACGTACACAGACACGTACACACACACGTACACACACACACTACACTCCTATCCCCCTCCCCTCTCCCACATATATTACACAGGCATCATTTTGCACTATTCACACTGTCAATGGCTCATTGGTTCAGATCAAAAAATATGGAAAAATTATATCACAGGTTATTATGCTTTAGTTTGTTTTGTGATAGCAGAGGAAAAAGGGATACTCATTTCACCAAGTGCTCTGGTAAACTTCAAAGCTCCGGCTATTCCATCTGATAAGGGTTTTTTCATCGTTAACATAATGTGTATCCAGTACAGTAAGGGTCAGGGTACACTCAAGGGAAAAATGAAAACATCAAGCTACTTCTAGTACATGAGTGAGTATACAACCCTCATCTGGTGCCACCAGGTTAACAACGGTGTTCGTTTCAGCAGCATGGTTCTCAAAGCACTGCCTGAGTTGTAATATCTTACAAAAGTATTGTACATTTGTAAGATATTAGAACTGAGAGGTCCAGTAGAACCATGCTGCTGAAATGAACATCATTTACATCCTCTCAAGGGACCTAAAAAGGGGCTGGTACTGTCCTTACATTTTTGGACTTAAATTAAAGGGGCCATGGAATTGTTATCATTTTAATTTCCAAACATCCCTGGGTATCTAAAAAGTCACTTGAAATATTTGTAATCATTATTTTCCCCCTTCCGCATTATTTTCTGTCTGACATTACAATGCAAGCCCTGCTGGTGGGGCGTGATGGTGCATTTATGATTGACAGTTCGTCTTGTGAGTCTTTCTTTCATTGATATATGCGTTATTTCATATATTATTTCATATATTATTTCATATATTATTTCATTTATATAGTTTAATGCTTACAATAAGGCTTATTATATTATAAGGCTTATAATAACAGCCGAGTCTCGTGGATTTAAGCAGGATTTCTGTCTGTAGTTCGAGGCTACTACCTTTGGTAAGTTACTCTGGCATTAGCTTTGTAAAATTGTTAGCAATTCTTCTAGGCTAATAAGTTAGCGAACAGAACAGTTTTTCAGGCTTGCATAATACAACACTATGCCAGCTCAAACAACAACCAGATGACTTCAACCGCATCATTTCTTACGGTTGTATTCTGAACAGTCTTTTCATTTTACCACAACATTTTAAATGGCTAGTTTCAGTAGCTGTTAGGTGTACCTTGCCCGGAGCTGTCACTGTACACGCTGCTGGCTAAATCAGGAGGGATGGAAAACATAAACAAATGATACTATTGATTTATTTGATTCAGTTGTACTTGGTTGTCATTGGTGTATTCAAATCAGATCCTGATTTGCTGTCAGGATTGCAGAGTCACTACCTATCTTCCGCCGGAGACTGAAGACCCATCTCTTCAGGCTACATCTTGACTGTTCCTCTAAAATAATAATAATTATATATATGTATATATGTTATATAAATATATATATATTTTTATAAATATATTTTTTTATAATCCTTCCTTCTTCTAGCATTATGACTGCCAATGTCACCTGGTCCTAGCATAGATTTTTGCTTATGATGACTGATGTATAGATGATTCACTTACTTTAGATAAATGTGTTTGTTGTTAAGTTGCTTTGGATAAAAGCGTCTGCTAAATGTGAAAAATGTAAATGTAGAGATACCTGGGTGAGGTCATGTGTGAGGGGCCAAAATCACACCCGAAACAAGCTAGAATTCTGTCATACTAAGGGACGTCATCATACTTTTCACAATTTCACAGTGTCTTCAACCTCATAGTGTGCAAATACCATATAAAACACTGGAAAATCTGGGTTTAGACCACATGGCCCCTTTATATAGTCATTGATTGTTGAAGAATATAGAATCTTATAAATTCCTCATGATCTTAGTTCAGCTGTTTTACCCCATCAGAACCCAAAATATAAGCTTAATTTAACAGCTTCACTATATTGTTAAAACTATCATTTTGATCATGGTCAGTTCAGGCATCCATAGCGCCATAGACATTGAGAGTGGGAGCATTTCTCCATCCCTCAGCTGTTTACCGAAAAAAGTGTTGGGTGACCGCTTTGTTGTTTAAAAAAAAGCAAAAAATGGACAACAACAACTGAAATGTACATTTCACGCAATGACATGCTCACTGGGTAAAGCATGAGTCAGGAACTCAGAGAGAGAGAGAGAGAGAGAGAGAGAGAGAGAGAGAGAGAGAGAGAGATAGGCTGAGTTTCAGCAGCATGTGTCAGGCCTGAGGGTCTTTTGACACGGGGCCCAGGAACAAAGAGCCGAGCCACCAAAAACACAGCTGGGTCTCCACAGCGCCTGGCATCAGAACACACATGACCCGCTTCCCCCTTCTCTCCATCCCTCTATCCCTTCATCCCCTCATCCTCCCATCCTACCCAGCCCACAAGACTTGAAAGGAGAGGGGGAATGGAAGTGGGCGCAGTGAAAGACTACAAAAACAAATTAACAAACAAAACGAAAAAGCCAGATAATCCGCCACTCTTTCAAATGAGACTGGCAGGGTTTTCAGAAGGAGGGAGAGCCGCTGACCTCTCATTGGTCTGTGACATCAGTTACCCGCGTCGAGGTGACACAGCTGTCACTCTTTGATATCCTACATATGAAGCTTAGGCCCCGTCCCAATACTCTAGAATCGCGTCCTTCCTTCCTCTCTTCCTTGATGTAATGACTGATCTAACATGAATTGATTGGTCCAAGCAAGCTTGTCATTGCCTTGCTTCCACATATCAGGTCATGTCAGATCAGTGATTTCTTCAAGGAAGGGAGGAAGGGAGGAAGGGAGGAAGGGAGGGATGCTTTTTAAGAGTATTCAGGGCCTTAGTAAGTCTTCTGAAGGGAACCTCTATGTATTGGGATGAAGGAAAAGCACTGCATTCATTTACAATCAGAAGTTCCCTGATTAGGCCGTCTCGTCAGTGCAATCGTTTCCTTGGCATGCCATTGATTATCTCTGCTCATTAAACCAACTGTAAACGAGCTGATGTCATCAAATGTGTGACCAAGTATCAGCTGAAAGGGCTTCGCAAGGATTTATAGGTGGAGATGGGAATGAGATAATACACTATATCTATCTATCTATCTATCTATCTATCTATCTATCTATCTATCTATCTATCTATCTATCTATATCTATATATGTATATATAATCTTGGGATATGGGATAATACACTATGTATATATATATATGTATATATAGTGTATTATTCCATATCCCAAGATTTCCATCTCCATACATCTCCATATATTCGTTCACAATGTGTTTTATAATTCAGTTTTCTTGATTAAAATCTGCAGTCTAGAAACAACAATAGTGCATTGTCTGTACAGCATACTGCTGTCATCCACTGAATACCTTTAGTGTACATGGCTTTGTAGTGCCTCTTTGTGCACAGCTCTGCGCTGCCTCCTAACCCCTTCTCTGTACACTGAGCTCATTTTCTGTTGAGTAACACAGAATATGAATCCCCCTGAGACCGCTCTGCTGATAGCACCATGTGGCCTGAGCCAAGAGCATCCAATCACGCCGCATCGCACAGCACGCTGAGCCGGAGAGCGTCCAACCAGGGAGAGGCTCACTGCCAAGTGAGCCAGAATGCGGCCAATCACGGGCCGCCTCAGAGTAAATCATGTAGATCTGAGGTGCATTTTTTGCGAGGCAGACATAAGCTGTCTACTATAGCTGCCATAGGGAGCTGGGCTGGTGATTTATCCTTCTCCTCTCTCACAGTCAGGCTCGTCAGGCATTTTGTGACAAATGCAACGCCAGTATATCATCACTGTTCTGCATCACTTAATTAAACTAGACCAATGCTTCTACAGAGGCACTACATTTCCATCAGCTGACAATGAGCTACAGTATACAGTATACATCTTCTTATCACAGCTTCGTAACCACAGAACATGCTGACATGTTAATCCTTTGCCCTGCCCATTAACATACCATATGTGATACGGAAACAAAGCAAGGGATCTGGTGGTATGTGTCAGGTTTACAGTGTGTTACCGTATTGTAACTCAGTGTTGATGATCCTGGGGACTAAGTTCCATATGATCCAATTATGTAAGAGAGGAGGTTATGATTATGTGCTGAAGTGATGCTCTTGGTGGGAAAAACACAGCCATGGTCATCTATCATACACACACGCATGCACGCACGCACACACGCACGCACGCACGCACGCACGCACGCACGCACACGCAAAAATAATGGCTGATCCACATTCAGTCATAGAGTAGAGTAGAGGTATGTGCGTGTCTTTATGTGTGTGCGTGCGTGTGGGTATATATGTATGTGCATGTGTGTGTGTGTGTGTGTGTGTGCGCGCGCGCGCGCGTATGTGTGCTTGCAGGGCT
>NC_139656.1:27558437-27560937 GCF_951799395.1 Argentina silus | reverse complement strand
AGAGAGAGAGAGAGAGAGAGAGAGAGAGAGTGAGAGGAGCTAAAATTAGGTGGAGAAGCGTGACTTTGCCCAGAGTTGTGCTTCAGGACACTGCGGAGAGGAGAGGAGGCTGGAGAATAGAGATGGTTCAGTAGTACGCCACTCTGACAGCGCTGCTGCTGCTGCTGCCTCTGCTGCTGCCTCTGCTGCTGCCTCTGCTGCTGCCTCTGCTGCGTACTCCTACTGTACAACTCACTAGAGGCCAACACTAAAAATACCAGACAGAGAGGCAGGCGGAAACTCAACAAACAAACAAACAAACAAACACTGGATACCGCAGTTCAAGAAAAGAGAGGAGATGAAATGAGGAGACTCGAGAGGGGAGAGGAGGTTCAAGAGAGGAGAGGAGAGGAGAGGAGAAGAGAGGAGAGGAGAGGTGCTCTCTTGCAGCCTGGCATGTGATGTGGGCTCAGGCAGGGCGAACGGACGGCAAAGAGAGCAGCGGAGGGAACGACGCGAGGGACCAAGAGACGATATCGACAAACAAATACGATCGCGCACAAAAAAACAACAAAAAAAACACACCTTCCTCCCACCATCCCTCCCTCCGTCCCTCCCTCCCTCCCTCCCTTCTGTAGATAGATGGAAAACACAAGAGATCTGCTGGTCTTACCAGGCGAGCTTGAAGCCTTTCATTAGTGCAATAAGCGCTGTCCAATGTCCATAGCGAGGTCTCCCCACTCGGCCGGCCAGTCATTCCTTGGCGTGTGGAGTGGCAGGGGGGTCCTAAGTCCCGGGGCCTGGGGCCTGACGGCAGTGCCCATGCGAGGGGGTGAAAGAGAGGGAGCTCACCCGGCTCGGAGGAGGAGGAGGAGGAGGAGAAGAGCCAGCTAGCTAGCCAGGGCTAAATGCTAGAATGCTACCGCTTGGCCTAATGCTACTAAAGCTCCCGTCTCTCACAGCCTGTCCTGACCGCTTCCAACCTCATCTGTGTGTGTGTGTGTGCGTGTGTGTGTGTGTGTGTGTGTGTGTGTGCGTGTGAGAAAGTATGTGTGTGAGTGTGTGTGAGTATGGCGGTGGCAGCTGCTCACATGCACTCTCCCATATGCAGCAGACTCTCTCTCCTCTCTCTCTCTCCTCTCTCTCTCTCTCTCTCTCTCTCTCTCTCTGCAGATGAAAGCACAAACTGAGCCGCTTGCCGGCCAGAGGGACCTACTGAGCATGCTCCGTGTCTCTCACATCCAATCCAGCCTTCCTCCTGTGACCTACCGGCTTGGCTCCTCCCCCAACAGAACAGCACTGTATCACCCAGCTGAAGTGTCTATCAGTCTCTCTCTCCCTCCCTCTCTGTCCGACAGCGCTCTCTTTTTCTCCCCCCCCCCCCACCCCCACTCTCTCTCTCTGTCTCACAGCTCTCTCTCTTTCTGTCTCTCTCTCATATCAGTGTTTCCTAGGGAGGAGCAGGGTCCAGACCTTTGGGGCTTTACTCTAAGGGGATTAGAGGAACCCAGTGGAGCTCTGTGTGTGTATGTGCGTGCATGCGTGCGTGCGTGCGTGTCGGTGTGTGTGTTCAAACTCAAGCTCAGTCAGTTCAAGCAGCTGGCCCTCTAATCTCTTAATGCAGGATAGATAGAGCACACTGTGATGTGTGTGTGTGTGTATGTATGTGTATGTATGTGTATGTGTCTGTGTATGTGTCTGTGTATGTGTGTATGTGTGTGTGTGCGTGTGTGTGTGTGTGTGTGTGCGTGTGAGTGAGTGTGTGTGTGAGTGAGTGTGTGAGAGAGTAACAGAGACGTGAAATGGACTGTCTTGTACATTCTAGTTGTATACAGTACGTATGGGGGGACAGCATCAGCTCATGCTTTAATGCAAACATAAACAATGTCTTAGAGGGCCGTATCCAGTGATACTGTAAGTCATATTCTACAATATCACCAACAACATTAGTATTCACTGTGATATTGCAAAGTCAATAGGATGAGCATCTACTCTACAACATTGTAGTTCTGTGCTAATTTCGATATTCCAGATCCTTGCTCATTTGAGTAGTGCTTTTGAGCAGAAATAAGCCTTCCCTTTTTCTCCCTGTGCTAACCAAGAGACCATACGCATACATGCTGCAGTGACCACTCGGCCAGGCCACCACTGACCCGCCCGGATAAATACAAGGTACAATACAAATTAAAGGTGCTACGCATGAAATCTGGGTCCCTTTGGCCATGAGTCGAAATTACAATTTACTATTAAATTACTATTCCAGATTGTATGCTGTAGTACAGTGAACATAATAATATAATATATGCCATCTAGCTGACGCTTTTACCCAAAGCGACTTACATTGCAGTGAGTGTATACATTTTTCAGTATATATGGTCCCAGCAGAAATCGAACCCACAACCTAAGTGTTGTTAGCGCCATGCTCTACCAACTGAGCCACAGAGGACTACCTTTGTATGCTCTACCAACATTGTATGTGTAGCTCCTTTAAATTCAAAACCACCAGTTTGGCTGGACAGCA
>NC_139656.1:27485937-27553437 GCF_951799395.1 Argentina silus | reverse complement strand
ATACCAGTCCCCAATGTATGGCACATCTGAGTCCCTTTGAATCTGAAGCCAGTATAATAATGCTTAGAACCTTCACACGTCCAGTATAGTCTGAGTGCTTTCAGCAATGGCTAGGATGCTCTAAAATAGTAGTTATAACGTTGTGTAACTGTTCCAGTGCTTCAACATACTGTCTCTAACAAACCAAGCTCTGTCTATCAACTGGAGTATGTTTACTCATGCTCAGTATCGCTCAGGTTCAGGTTGGCTGAGGTAATAAAGCACCTGGATCTAACAAAACATCAGAAACAGCAAGCTCGACAAATCTGAAAGGTTGAACACTCTCACCAGTGAGAGGTAGTTTGTCCAGGAGCTAAAACAATGGCATTTGAACACCTTGGAGCAGAAGTCATGATTCAGCAACATCTTTTAGAACATTCTCAGCACAAAAGGCGAATACTTTAATAAAGTATGGACAATTCTTACCTCAGCTTGCCCGCCCCAGTATTATCGGACCTGGAAAAAAGCCAAAATAAATATGTTAGAGCTACGAACAAAGATTCACAACTAAAAGCACAACTAATAACGTCACAGCATTCGTTCAAACTCATTCCCATTAAATACGATGTCCACTGACATCAATAACTGGTTAACATCAAATCGCTGAAACAACTAACAACCATAAAAAGATGTCAACTTTCCAACTTTTACTTGCAACCAACATTTAACATAGCTTCGACATCAGGCATAGTCATCTTTTCCACTACATGTTGCTGGGTGGGTTATGCACCCACTGCATAGGAGTAAACATATGGAAACTGCCTGTTAAAAGGACTAACTATGGAGCAAAGACCCTTGTTGTGATACGATGGAACCAAATCTCATTCAGATTCAAACAGCTTTGCAGTCTCTGTCTACTGCTAAACCCTGTCATAACAGTCCAAGATGCATCAAACATGATCCCACCTGTCATCCAAACAAGCAAGTATATGGATACAGGGTTATACAATCACATCCCGCCCAAAAAATCTAAGCGTCTTAAATAGAAGACATACGGCAGAGAGACACACTCAGGTACTCACTTGACCCTACGGAAGGCCAGTCTCCTCCTCAGTGAGGACATCCTCAGGTGACAGCCCTGTCGGACCCCCAAGCCACAGGACATCTGTCCCAGAGAGCCACTCTGAACCATGGTGACCCAGGTCAATCACCCGGTAGCCCAGCAGGGGGGGGGGGGGGACCTAGGGTGGCCAAAGAGGGCCAACACAGTCCCAGATCATATAGGATCAGCTGTTGTTCTAGGTCTTCATCACTGAGTTTCTGTTCTCTCGCAGTCTCTCAAAATCCTGACTGTACCTTCTCCCCTCTGCATCGTCTTTTCTTCCACACTCTTTTGCCGTTCACCTTCTATCTTTGTTTCTCTTTCTCTCTTCTTTCCTCATTCTCTCTCTCTCTCACCTTTCTTTTACACACAAACACTCTCTCTCTCTCTCTCTCTCTCTCTCTCTCTCTCTCTTCTTGCCCTCCTGAGGTGACCCACTTCCTGGGCCTCTCTGTCTTGCTCCTTTCCCCACCTGCTTTGCTGGCACACACTACCTGTATTGTACCTGCTTGTAGCCTGCTGTGCTGCGCTGTGCTCCCCAAGGGTTCGTCACCAGCCCACAGAATCTCTGTCTCCATGATTCATTGGCTATCCACCAGGAACAGGGGAGGGGTTTAGGGAGCACTGGTCGTAACCGTGAGGGAGTATGCGCTCACCGTTCCCCACAGGCTCATCACCCATCTCTGCTCACACAGGGGTTGTAAGATATTGACCCAGGTGCCATAAGGGATTGGTAGTTTACTTCCCAGCTAATTAGCTGGAATCTAATTGAATCAGTTCCCCCAAGGTGACTGACTAACGAGAGGCCGGGGAGGACAATACAGAAGGTAGACGGCTCGTAAAATCAATCAAATGCACGTCGGTGGGCATCAAGCTAGTTCGACTAAGACATCACCCATGTGAGGGATTTTGGTATGTGAATGCCCTGATCGTACCCTTTCGTCCAAAAGTTCAAAGTGCTCCAACTGACTGCTATGACATCTCCTTTTCAAACAAGATTAGAGTGAAGCGTAATGAAAGTGAATTGGATTCAATGTACTGCAGCACAGACTTCAACACTACAGTTTGACAGTCAGAAAAACAGCCAGTAAATAATAATTATGAGTCACCAGCGCCCTCTTAGAGCTTTGTAGGCATTAAAGTAGGACTGACATTACACAACTGCACTCAAGGACACACACACTCGCATACACGCACACGCACACACGCACAAACGCATGCACACACACGCACACACGCACACAAACACATACACCACCCCCCCCCCCCCCCCAACACACACACACACACACATAAACACTGCAGTGCAAAAACACACTCCGGGGGGGATGAAAAAGTGCAGACGTGACTACATTTGCATTGCCATAAATCATTAAGCTCAGAACCTCTAAACCAGAGAAGGAGACTCCAGGTTCCATGCACATAAATAAATGCATCAGTGTACTAGCAGACCGTCAGTGAGCTGACCAGCGATAATCAAAGACGGGTATCAAGCCTCTGCCATCAATGACTAATACGGGTCCAGTTGGATACTGGTTGGATTTAATGAGAAAGGGATAAGATGAGAAATAATTGAAGAGTGAAAATAGATCTCTTGTTGTCTTTTGTTTTCAAGGAAATTCACTGTCAGCAGCTATACACTGATGTTCTGGATCATTCAGGAGGCCAATTACATATATTACCTGAATAGTGTATGTGTATTTACAAGAGGTGGAACTTTTGATGTTATGAACTTGGTAGAGGGCATACCAGTTCAGGTGTTACACCTGCGAGCATGGAGAGGAATAGGTGGCAAGGAACGGGATGTTCTAGTCACAGCAGGTGCTATAGATAAAATGCAATTCTTGGAAAATCTCAGAAATAATATAATGAAAGTTGCTGAAAGTTGCATAGCCATTTTATTGTCCTCTAATCAACGACAACTGTTTGAACTGGAACCACGACAGAGAAAGATTCATAGATGCACAGATGGAGGATTCAGTTTGTGTTTCAGACCCAAAAGACGTCTCATTAAAAATAGACATGTTTCACAGCTATTTAACACCTATCATTAACATTTGTGCATTTCACATTTCACACTCTTCCCTCTGAGCAGCCCTCCCTCTGTCTCTCTCTCCACCGACTGTTCTGAAGCAGTCTTGATCTCATGGTAATGGCTAAATCCTGCTCTCTAGTGGATGCTATAGATGCAGTACATTAAAGAGGGACTGCACTGGCTGATTTCGGCCTTGATTTTCCTCCTCTACATTTTCAAAATATCCAACTGAGAAGAAGATTTGTCAATTTTGGGTTTCGGGTTCGGGTTAGAATTTATGTATATATGACAACTACCGATGCTACACAGACCATTTTCAACAGGAACAATCGGTCAGTTCCTCTTTAATGAGACCTCACCCGCCACATGAGCGCTCACACATTTGCTAGTTGTGATAACAGTAATGGGAGACAAATGATGATGTCATTGTCAGCAAAACAGATTCACCGACACATTCATCCCCACATGTGTAAATACAAACACAACTGAGTACACACACACACACACACACACACACACACACACACACACACACACCTACAAAACACAACTGTGTACACACACACACACACACACACACACACACACACACACACACACACACACACACACACACACACACACACACCTACAAAACACAACTGTGTACACACACACACACACACACACACACACACACCTACAAACACAACTATGTACACACACACATCTACAAACACAACTGTGTACACACACACACACATCTACAAACACAACTGTGTACACACACACACACACACACACACACACACACACACACACACACACACACCTACAAACACAACTGTGTACACACACACACACACACACACACACACACCTACAAACACAACTGCGTACACACACACACACACCTACAAACATAACTGTGTACACACACACACACACACACACAACCTACAAACACAACTGTGTACACACACACACACACACACACACACACACACCTACAAACACAACTGTGTACACACACACACACACACACACACACAAACCTACAAACACACACACACACACACACACACACACACACACACACACACCTACAAACACATCTGTGTACACACACACACACACACACACCTACAAACACACACACACACACACACACACACACACACACACAAACCTACAAACACAACTGTGTGTACACACACACACACACACACACAAACCTACAAACACAACTGTGTACACACACAAACAAACCTACAAATACACACACACACAGTTACCCACCTGTCCTCTCGGCTATGAGGGGTCAGGAAGCGTGCCGAGTCGTCCTCATGGCTGCTCTGTAGGCTGCTCTGCTGACTGCTGGAACACACAGCACAACAGTCTTAGTGTCAGGTGTGTGTGTGTGTGTGTGTGTGTGTGTTAGATTAAACACAGCTCACTGCAACAAATTATCTTTGAGAAGGTGCGTGTGCAATAAGCCAATCCGCTGGATTTCTAACACTCAAAACAGTGTAGCTGTGTATTAAGGTCGCCTGTCAAGGTCAGAAAACCAGACCACCTGGTTAACTTCCTGATTTGTTTTCAGCAGAGTTTCATCTGACTATAACCCTATAGTACAACACTGCTCAAAACAGAAATATAAAAAGAAAGTCCCACTAGGGAGCAGCAAAGACTTATTCCAAAGACCTCCCATGTTTCATAATCAACTCTCAGGCAGCTTTACAGTACCATTGTTGGGATAGCCATACAGTGGATTATAGTAGAATACAAACCAAGTGTGATTTCAACAACACAAAACTACTCAACCTGGTTTATGTGTGCATGCCATTGTTTACCCACAAATATCTCAACATTGGGGTGCCAAACCTGCTCCTTTTGAGCTAAAGAGTGCGCATGCTTATGTTTCGACCCTGCACTATGGTCATGCAAAGCAGCTTATTAGTTGAATCCAGTGGATTGGTGCAAAAGCCGTCAGATTCTGTTGTTGTCCAGGAGCAGGGGTTGGCACCCTCTGTTATACTGTATGACATAACAGTTGGTGGCGGTTACCAGGCAGAAGCTAGACAAAACAATGAAAAATGTTTATGTCTAAGAGACCTCCTGCGACAAAACAAATCTAGGTTTCAATAGGTTTCAAATCTTCTAAGACAAACGAATTTGGCCGTTCTGTAATATGTGCCTTAGATGTACTCCAAGAAAACCAGAGAGAGAGATAAGCAACACTACTTTTTAGACACCACTAATGAGTCAGGGCGTAAGAAAGCTAAAGGCTAGCAAGGCTACTTCAAGAGCTCCACTGCTTTATATTTAGAAAATCAGGTCTTCAGAAGCAGTGTTGGTTATAAATATTTCATATACTTTAGGCTCGTAGACTCTTTCGAGTAATGTCCCCTGACATATATATATACACTCAAGGAACACTTTATTAGGAACATTATACTTATAATAACAGTACTTATAATACTTTTATATATAATGCATTATCATGCTGGAAGTAGCCATTAGAAGATGGGTAAATTGTGGCCATGAAGGGATGCACATGGTCAGCAACAATACTCAAATAGGTTGTGGCATTCAAGCGATGATTGATTGGTATTAACGGGGCCCAAAGTGTGCCAAGAAAACATTCCCCACACCATTCCACCACCTCCACCATGAGAAGGTGTACAGGTGTTCCTAATAAAGTGCTCAGTGAGTGTATGGTACCGTCAGCCCACAACAAGGCTGTTGACAATAATGTTAGCGGTGGGGTTGGTCAACGTCAAAACTACCTTTGGTAATGAGTCTAATGGCTAAGAATGCCACTCACAATGTCTAGTTAGAGTAGAGATGTCAGTTTGGCCAAATGCAGACGTGGTCTTCACCACTGAACCAATGCATTCAGTATTAGTCATAGAAGGTTCTGCGGTGTTGATCCCTCACAGTTATTCAGGTCTCCCATCTCACACCCATGCAGGTTTTTACAGTAATAAATAGTAAATACTCCTCATCTTCTGCTCACACTCCTGTGCTAAAGGGAAGGTCAGTTCCTCCCACCACGGGCTGCAGCTTCTCTCAGACACAGAAAGGTTTCACCTTTTCCCTGACCATTAGCAAATCGATCAAAAAATCAACTTTGTGTGCATAAACAAACAGAAAAAAGACGATACCACGATGGCGCGTCATGACATTCTCTTCCGATTTAACTGTAACTTTGATAAATAGCATATTCATGTATAATGCACAGGACAATTCCTACTCAGCACTATGCTATATGTAACATCTCAGGTATGACTGTGATTCAAAGCCAAGATAAACTTGGGTTAAACAAATACCCTGATTTTGGAGCACCTTATGGGACTCATGGGACCTCTTGGGACCTCTGGAGCTCCAGGTGAGTTTGGGAGAGATGCACACCTGGGATGAGGTTTCACTGAATGGAGTGTCCTATTGATGACTTGAAGCTCTGCGAATGCAGCCTGGTTGTCTTTGCTATTGTCCCCCACAATGACATCACGGAGAGGACTGTGGATCGGTCTCTGTTCGTATGTTAGTATGTCTGCCACACGCGATATCTCAGACATCATTGGAACAACTTTTACGAAACGTGGGTGAATGATGCGTCTTGCCATAGAGATCCAGCATTTACAAAATGACACTAATTGGCCCAAGGGGGGCGCTATAGTAAACAACTGAAATTCTGAATTTGCTGTGATTGGCTGTGGTGGACAACATGTTCACTGTAGTAAAAAGCTTTTGCTAGAGAAATATACAAACATGTAAACTACATCACAACAGATCTATAGCCTTGGTGTAACCATACCTGTATCTGTCAAATTCTGATCCGATGCTCACACTTCTGTTTGGCTCCATACATGGTTCAAATGACACATTGACTCGGTAAAACTTATAGGGGTGCCCTAATATGTTATGGGGGAGAGTTCAGAACCCTTGGGTACACCTGTTATTTGTCCCCTACTTCCATACTGATTCTGCTCTGTCAGCTCCATACAGACCTATTATTACTGATTCTGTTCTGTCAGCTCCATACAGACCTATTATTACTGATTCTGTTCTGTCAGCTCCATACAGACCTGCTCTCACTGCCGGGATCCTTCCTCTCTCGCACCTTCAACCAGCGGCGCAGCAGGAACCGTTTGCGTCGGGGCGAGGCGCTGGGCGTGGAGCAGTTGGACCAGATGGGCAACGCGTCCTCGTCGCTAGACGGCGTGATCTCAATGGAAGGCAGCTGCAGGTACTCCATGGCCCCCGAGAAGGAGCGCGACCCTGACCCCATGGCCCCTGACCTTGCCACCGCCGCCGCTACCACCCCTGACCCCGCCACAATCCCGCCAGACAGACTCACGCTGCTCTCGCTCTGCACATTCTTCATGCGTCGCATCTTGAAACGTTTGCGTCTGAGGGACGGGGTGGAGGAGCTGGAGAGGGTGGCGGGGCCCCCCTCCGGTGGGACGTCCTCTCCCCCAGCGGTGGTCCCCGAACCTGTGTGACCATCGCCCTCCCAGTCTCCTGGGGGCTGTACCTGGAAGGAGGGGAGCGGGAGGGTCTCCGTCATGGTCTATGTGTTTCCCACAGACTGAGTCACATGCAGCAGGCAGCAGAGAGAACAGCAGAGAGAACCCCTCTCTCCTGGGAAGATGGAAGATTAGATGGAATGGATGCCTGGAATATTACTATGCACTGGTGGTGGAAATGGGTTTTCTCAGTGTATTGCAGAGAAAAAAATAGAGTCCATGTATTAGCCGTTGTTCAAAGACCTCAAAGACTTCACCGTGTTATTGTTTGAGACACAGATCGTTCAGAGAGAGCCATGGTCTATCCAGTCTAGAGACAGCAGGGCATCTTCAGAGTTCAGCTTCATGTACATATGGCCAGAGGAGGATAGCTGCCATCTTTGATTCTCGGCTTCAGATTCTCAGAATGCAGCACGTGGAGGCGCTCACCAGTGGGAGTGTAGTGTTACCCCAGTTCTTCACGGGTCGATAGCTGGGCGCCAACGCACCGTTGTTCCTTCTTGTGTCGTCCTTCCTTGTAGATACGTTGTCCATGGACCAGGGTATAGTGCATTTTTCCAAAATAATGGGGAGCCTCTTCAGACTGGATGTCCTTATTCTATTCAGACAGGACCTTCAGTGCTCTCTCTGACAAGTCCCTGGTAGCACGGCCATGTCCTGGAGGTTAAGATTGAGGTGAAAAGGCTGCTGTATGGAGTAGGTGTGTCGTGCATGCACTACTCCTGATTCACTGTCTATCAGACACACAATCGCACAGTACATAGAGACATGCTGGTGCACACACACACACACACACACACACACACACACACACACACACACACACACACACACACACACACACACACACACACACACACACACACCCACACACACACAGAGGGAGCACTGGGACTTTTGATATTCTGATTGGTTTAATCTCTTTTCCTGGCAGGGAGCTGAATCAGAGCAATTCACTGATGAGTCTCCTGTGATTGGGGGCTAATCTGAGTTCAGACACGGACCATTCATCAATCATCACTGGTCTTGAATGGGAGATTCTGTTATAGTGCAGATTGAGGCCGTAACTGACTTGGGATTCCATTCATATCAAGATAAAGACTGATGCTTGTACCCTTTTACATATTCTAAACACAGCACATTACGTTACAAAGAACAATGGATCCATGACCACACCATTACAAGAAGTGAAGCCTGTAGTAATCAGAACATAATTGGCACAACATTAACTTTACCGGTTATTCCTAAGATTGAAACTTGATGTATGATTACTGCTGCGTCTTATGACACAACCAAACATATCACCATTTCCGGCGCTAGATTTAAATCTGGATCCTCTCTTGCGTAAATGAATGAGAATCTCAGCTATCGTGTGTGTGTTGGTAAGCGCGTCCATTTTACGTTTACAAATAATAACATAATTACTGATATGTTAAACAATGAGTCTATAGGTCATTGAATGCGTACCGATGTTATCATTAAGTAATTATCTACAAGATGAGGCTTTTCTGGCTGAGACGGCTCCATTTGCCAGCTTTTGGATTTCAGCCAAGTCAAAAAATACTGCAAAATACAATCTGTCAGACCTGGGTTTACAGTATATGATTGTATTCTCTTAATCTTAATTTTTGCATTTCACTGTATAACTTGTATGCACGTGACAAATAAAGAATCTTGAATCTTGATCTCTGTACCACTGCTCGTTCAAATTGCAATCCACTATTTAAAAAAACCCTCTTCAGTGGACTGTACACAAGGCCTGGGAAATCCCAAAATGACAGTTTTGATAATGTTTCAAACTTCCCCAACTGAATGGGGAACTGCTTACAAAGGAGTTTGAGGTTCAGTAAATTCAATAGGGATTCCTGTATAAAATGTCATGGTCGGTTTCCTGTTAGCAAAATGTAGGCAACTATCAGATTCAGCTGATAGGACATGTCTCTGCATCTACCTATTGCATCTAATGTACTATAATATGGGACATATTCTCAGTAGGATATAGTGTCAGTATACCATTGTTGTACAGTAGTCTGTAATGCAACACGTGCATTTCTGTGATCACCACAGGATGTGGTTATTCTGTATAGAGACAGAGCAATGATATCAGATTCATAAGGATGTCACTTGGTATCATGGGTAGGACACTGTCCCAAAGCACTCACTCGGGCTAGAACCTATCCATGTCATGTTTTGGTTGAGGTTGAGGCAAGAATCGGAGGAAAAGGCTGATCCTTCACACTCACAAATAAAACCCATCATCACAGATTTATAATATAATATATATTTATAATAGTGTGAGAGTATACTGTAGCAAGGTTGCTTTTTCTAAAGGTCTTATTCAGGGGTTGTCAAACATATGCGTTGGTGGCAACTTTCAATCAGTCAATCTGTCCTTCATTCCCCCACACACTCCCCCTTACAGGCACTCCACATAACAGGCCTATACACACTTTCAAAAACAACCACCTCCAACCAAACTCAACCTGGCATTATTAACTATTCTCAACCGAAAAAAAAATGGGTTGACACCGTAAAGAATGAATGAAAAATGAATTTTACACATACTGTACTGTAACCTTTTTTCTTTTGCTTACCTTCGAAAGAAATATTCACCACAAAATCCACAGAACTTAATCAAAGAAATATTTCATAAGTTGCAACAATTGCACAATCAATGATTTCAAAGACATTTCAAAAGAATCAAGGACAGCATACAAAGAGAGGTATGTGTGAGAAATCTCCCTCACAACAGATCAATGGTCTTTTGGGGACAGGGGCCCAACAATAGCCATTGAATGAAGCTAAGCAAACAACCCACCTGGCTGTGTGCACACAGTCATACTTAAGTTATTCAATTCATACAGAGGGAATGAGGAAGCCTCTGCCCTCATCCATGATAAGAATAGTAAAGCATTAAGCCAAGTTCAAATATTTGACTTGGAACTGTAGAGCATTCAAATCAAACCCCAACCAACGTCTGCTTTTTAATCACGGCAATACAGACAGTATACATGGATATATAATGACATTTTTATAGCTTATGTGGCTAAGATAGAGATACTATCTATCTCCTGTCATGTTTCTCAAGCTTGTCTCTTTCTCAAGCTGATCTTAATTTCACTGCATGGCCAATTTGAGGCGTTGAGACTATACTAAGCTGTGCATATACTTCAGTGTTTGCTCATTCTACAAAGCTGCTCTTTCAGGCGTCTAAAATGAAGTCAAGCTTTATTGGTGACGCTTACTTGCATGAGGTTTGCAATGGGCCACGTTGTACAAGGAAGTGTATCAGGGTCTCTGTGACCAGGAAGGTAAGGCTCATACATGTCAGTACCTCACACTGCATGCTCCACTGCCCCCCTGTCTCACAGGGTTTCAGGTATACCTGGCTGGCTACTTGGTAGAGGCCTTTTATTCAAAGCTTACCTAACCCCCGGCTACACAAGATGGCCGCCAAGACAATGCAACTCTTATCCTGTTCAACTGATACTTCAACTTAAATGATAGGGCTACAGCAGGACCCACTCCCTCATTGAGTTGGAGCTTAGACAAACAGTTATACTTCAATTAACAATCAACACATGGTAATGAGAGAAAAACGTCCCTTGGGCTGTGTGCAAATTAGGATGACTTCACTACCTAGAACCATCTTCATAGACTACATCTTGACTGTCCCTCCTAAAGACCTCTTCACTCCCACTACCCTTCTTCTAGCATAGTGACTGCCAATGGCACCTGGTCCTAGCATAGGTGTTTGCTTAAGATTACTGATGTAAAGACGATTCACATACTTTAGACAAATGTACTTTGGATAAAACCGTCTGCTAAATGTAAAAAAACTCAAATTTAAAGGATAACACCTTCAAAAGGAACCAGCCATTTATTAAGAAAGACCATCCTCAATGTGCCCATCCAGAGCAAGTTCCAAGCAGGTGCCTGAGAAACACCCACTCTGTGAAAATGAATCATTTGCACACAGCCACAATCGACTGTGTGAATGTGAATTACAATCTGAATCGTCAGACAGATGGAAGCAGATATACAAATGTGGTATGATTTGGAGTTAATAACGCAGCGTCATGAATCATAAAAGTCGTGAGAAGAAAAGGAAGCGTCAGACATATTCACAACAGTGAGAAATAAGGTTCAGAGACTTCCTGTCGAAGACCTATTTTCCTGTCAAAGGAGGAGCAATACCAGCGAAGTCAGCAGTAGCATGACCGCAGACATGTACCGTAGCGTGTGGTGTAAATGTTACCACGGTATACAATCACACAATCGCACTTTGTCAACGTGTTCTTCCCCTAATGTGTTGCAAATGAGTCCGGTGAGTTTGGAGGAATCGATGTATTTCATGATTTCAGCAAGAATTTAGCAATTCAGGATTTTAAAGTTCTCCTCATCCTCAACTGATTAATAAGTACGGTCCGTTGTCTACCAGCAACTTTTGAAAATGTTTTGGTGGTCGTCTTAAAAGTTGTTTCCACAGGTCACACAAAGCTAAATAAGGAGGGCATGAGCTGAATTAAATGTAAAAGGCTTTGAATATAAAATGCTTAGGGTACACATATATAAACAACTATGAAAAGTGTATACTAGAATATGAAAATATTCAAAATCAACTTCTATTTAACCTCTTTTGTTTTATTATTCGACAATAAAGATACCCAGTTCAACGAGAACATAAGCCTGGCAGGTCGCCTAATGAGAGCAGTAGCTTAGCGCTAATTAGTTGGGATGCTATTTACCCGTTTTTTCGCTCTCTGGCTTCCATTGATTTAGTTTAGTCACTCTAATTTTGGCCATTCTTCAAGGGTAAATACTCCAATATCTTTTGAACAGATTGTGATAGAGACATGCAGTTTGGATCTTTTCCTTTGGTAGAGGATTATCTCAATTAACATCATATCTCACAATTAACATATGATTTTACCCATTGGCATTTTTGATTGAACACCCTATATGATGATTTCATTCAAAACTGTTACTTGCCTAGAGATCATTGTGCAAAATAGTTCACAATGCAATATCATAGTTCAGTGAAGTGGGGTGAAAAGTGTAAGAACTATTGATAGTCATACAAACGTCATCGTAGAGTACGTGGCAATTAGCCTACTGTACATTATATAGAAAAAACGGTGTGAAATGAACATACTGTCACCATGACACCGACATTACCGTGAACAACAACAAGCTGTTATCATTATTTAATAGAAATACGGTACTCCTACCTTTCCAAGCCGGTAAGACGGTAGTCACCAGCTGTCAAGTTGAAACTTTAAAAAATGTGGCACATATGATTTTCATATTTCCTTTCGAGCCTAAGACGTGTTCACAGACCACTTGGAGAAACCTTTTTTTAAAAATTAGACTTTGCCCGACTCAAAACAAAAAGCCTAAATGTTTAACTGTTAAAAACGAATAATAGATAATTCGAAAAAGAAATAATTCGAACTCTGTCCTTTACAGTAATATTTCCTGTATTCTGCACAGAACTCTCCGTGGCTCATTTCTAGCGCTACAACGCATTAGATTGGGTACCGCTTCCCGTAGGAGGGGTTCTGGTGTCCCGTTACATCTACAGTACTGTATTCATTGAACCGGAGAGAGAGAGAAACTGCCCCGGGAGAATGTGGCGGCGAATTAAACTGAATATGGACCATTCTGTGGCAGTCAACAAGGCATGGCTTTACTGTACGTATATGTAGGCTTTGTTCTCACCTTTAGAACATGTGGTACACCTATGATATGTACAATTTAAGCTTACCGATTTAACTTGAGGTTTCTCAAAATCCACCTTTTGCAGATCAACGGGCAGATCTTTACCGTTCATCTCAAGTGCTCAAAGTCACCCACCATCTATAACTGCCTCAAATAAACACAGAGCAGTATGATCTGCTAGACCTGTATGACATTGTATGCTGGCACTGTATGCTACTCTACTACTGTAGTTAAATGTGTACACATGTTGGTCTACAGTATGTATGATGGTCTGACGCTGTTCATTACATGCAGTGTGATGGGATCATTTCTTGTGATGATCTGGTCATCAGAGTTCCATGGAAATCTACAATTAAATGATATCAAATGTCAACCCATGCCATACCAGTAACACAGCCCGGTAATAACAGTTATGTATGGTACACTATAGTCTCCTCCATGGTTCCTGACGTTCTCTTTCATCTTATTTTTAGAATTTATTTTCAGGCTATACTGTAATGAAATAAGCTAATTGTAGCATGGCCTGAAGCCAGACTTCAATGGCTACATCTGGAGCTTATTGTGAGTGACAGGACGCTTGGTTACATGACTTGGGGGAGACCCAGTTTATTTTTATATGGTTTCCTCAGCAGGCTTCAGCCCGTCAATGACACTATAGTGTGTTCAGTTCTGCATCCCAAGGACATCTTTAGTGACATCCTTTATATTTGCAGTTTGACCAGAATAAAAATGAGCAGAACATAGAATCTCCAGCCGAGTATCACACTCAAGCTTGTGAGATGTTTCTTAACCAAGCTGCGATTGAGCAAATGTTGCACAGGCAGTAAGGAGTAGTGAAAGTCAGTGTCATGACATCTCTTTATTGAAGAAAATAAGTTGATATCACTAATGCCACAAAAAATCCTGCACCACGCACCCAAAGGTATAAAGGTTTGCATTTAATCAACTCTCCCTGTTCATGTTGAGGCCCTACAATGCCAACAATACCCCCAACATGCCACCAAACTATGCTTCCTACTTTATTGTACAATGCCCACCAAAATAACAGCTTAAAAAGAAAATCTGTTCATTCACTCACAGTTAGACCCTGCTGCATCTCAGATCTGAGAGACCCAGACCGTGGATGCAGTCATCCCTGTCACTTCAGACACCTTTCTTCCCTCCGGCCCTCGGCGGACAAGTTACGCAACACTATTACATAAATGTATCATCATCCCACCATGTACAATATCTGCTCTGAGTGAGTCCACAGTCCTTAGCCCACTTCACACAGGACAGTGCCCACTGACTTCCCAGTCAGACTTCACAGTCACAGGCAGTCTATAAAAAAAATAAATAAAAAAAAAAACGATATTTCATTAGGGTTGCTATTTTTCAGCAACGAGAGGATATCGTTTTTTTTTTTTTTCATGCCAAATAAGCGAAACCATTTAATTCCTGCTTTCTGTTTGATTTTAATGAGTCTCTGTGATCTCTCTTTTTTCTTCTTTGAATCCTAGCCTAGTTACACAGACGGTACACACTACCTCCCTTTGCTGAAGTGCTTGGGGTTCCAAGCTTTTTTACATTATTTTGTTCAGAACTACTTATCTCAATATCATTTATAGACATGTGCATGGCCTCTTTTAAAGCCTTCGCTATTTTCCTGAGCAAACAATACCACTACTTTGCGCTTCATTTTAGAGAAAATGTCAGTTTCATTTAGTCATCCCCCATTGATTTTTGGGGTGTTCTAAACAGCAGCCTCTCTTCGGTGTTGTTTGGTGTCATAAGATGTAAGGAGGTGACGCTGCCCTAGATTTAAGCCTCAAACTTCCCACGAGAGTGTCAATCAGACACACACACACACACACACACACACACACACACACACACACACACACACACACACACACACACACACACACACACACACACACACACACACACAGTGCAGCACACTTTATACCCTCAATAATATTCATATCAGCAACACTGATTACTTCAAAAAAATCCACTGGGGAAACAGCCAAGAAAAAGTCATGCAGTCAAACACACATGCTGTAGTGTGTTTTCAACATGGCTGCTACAGACATACCCATTATTAGGCCCTATGGCTCTGTAAAATACTGCACAATAAAAAGCTGGCCCCACTCTTCTGTGTGTGCTTACAATACGCCTACGCTACCAACGCCTTGAAATCCACAGTGGCACAGATGCTTGAGCAATACATTAAATCCTCAGCCAATCTGACTGCTCCTGTTTGTGACAGAACAGGATCCATGGAAGGAGTCAAAAGTCGACGATTACCTGATCAAGAGTGATTGTTTCACTGACAGGATAGGATATGTGTTGTGATGTTTATGTCAGGTGAAAAAAATAAAACTATGGTCCAATCAATTGCAGATAAAGCCAAACTGCACTGCAGGTATACTCAGAATGTGTATACGTTATGTTAAGGTATACTATTAAGGTCAAGTGTGGTTTCACATCAATATCCAATGACAATGTCGGCGAGAGGAACCGCTGGCAGGGTGTGTGAGCTTTAATACAGTCAAGACCTTCTTTACGTTCTACACATCCAGAGTGATGTAGCCTCTATCTGCATTTGATTGAATTGGGCCATTGTGTGTGGACCTCAAATTAATAATTGTAGCCTAAAGCAGCCATTTGTAATTCAAAAGACGTACAGTATTCCCAAATGATTTGTACACTACTACTGTAACTGCTGAGAACAGCCGCTATTAATAAATGACGACACCAACTTTAACAAACTGTGCCACAGAGAGTGAAAATACCATCTTTAATTGGTATTTTCAGTCTGCCCCACCAGAAACGTTGTGTTGTTATTACTTTACATATCCATACCCTTTCCATAACATGTGACTGTCATCACAACAACATTTAACTCACTTTTACATTTAACTTATTCCAACAGTATGATTCAGTGATGTTGAGTCTATTCATGTCAGCCCTGAATAAATGCTACCAGATTAAAAATTCCACCATAATCACACAAAAGTCGGAGCACATATCTAACTCATTCATTGCAAAATGGAGCTCTCACTGTTAATAAATAAATAAAGACAGTCTTTCAAATGGCAGTGAACAATGAGCTATGAGGTACAGTCAGACTTCTCATCTCTAACCAATCACTGGGGGCTTCACCTCTGTCAGATCTGTGTCATGTGATATGGGAAGGATGAGGCCACTCTGCAGGGTGCCATGATAAGACCGGGATGCTCTGTTTTCAATTCCGACCATGTGCTGTGTTGTCATCAGTGGTGGAGCTTGGGGCGTTGGATAGTGACAGGTCTGCCTGTGTGATTCCGTTCACTGCAGTCCTCCCTAGCCACACAGCAGGGACACCCCCCACTGAGAACAACTCTTTGTGTGACACCCTCCTCAGGGCCTTGCAGGAATAAATAAGCTGGGAATACTGTGTTTGTGATATCTCCCATGAGACCGTGTGAGTGTGGGTGGTGCATACCAGCATAGTGTGCCTAAGGTTACCCCGGGGAAAGTCTGCTTCAATCCCGGTCCCGGGGTCCCACAGTGTACTGTGCACAGGCTTTTGTTCCTGCCCAGAGCTAACACACCTGATTCAACAATGCAAGGAAATGATGATTGGTTGTGTAATAGGGAGTCTTGAGATTACTACAGTTTGTGTTAAGACTTGTATAACCACTATGTGTGATCACATGTGTAGAGTGTGATTGTATGGCTCATAATATGACTGAATTATGTTTTATTAGCGTTATTAGCGTTTGGGGCTGCAGGTAGCCTAGAGGTTAGAGAGGCCGGCCAGCAATCGGGAAGTCGATCCCCACCTCAGGAGGGAGCCGGATGTGAGCTAGTGACTGGAGGGTAGCTGGCATCATATCTAAGGTATCCTACCACCACTGCTGTTGTGCCCTTGAGCAAGGCACTTAACCCCTAACTGCTGCAGGGGTGCCGAATATGGCTGACCCTGTCGGGGGCTGACCCTGTCGGGGGCTGACCCTGTGCCCAGAGCCCAGAGCTCGGTTCTCCCTAAGAGAGTGCTGTGCTACTGTGATGTGTGTGTGCTGTCTCGAGGGGGGAGGGGGGGGCGGGTGCAGAAAGATAATTCTATATCAATAAAAGTATATATTTTTTATGATTGTTATGAAGCTGATGATCACGAGCTGACCAGCTGATGTTCAGGGACAAAACAGTGTGTCCGCTGGCACCACAAGGCCTGATTAAGGGACATGATATGTAGCTGATCTCTCTGTTGTATCTGTATGTCCTGTCTTTATCGCTTGAAAGTAATTTGTGTATGGAGCGAATCATCGGCAGGCAATCACATGCACAAACAAACACATAGTCGTTGCATTACCTACTGTAACTGATTCTAGGACATGTAAGCTGTCTCCTTACTATTGGACGTTGGACAATGTCTCTGCTCTGGAAAATCAGAACATTGTTGCCTCGTTGCAACTCGATTGTAATAAACCTACTGATGGATCGCACCTGCTGTCGCTCATTCCAGCACCTGAGATTCAACGGTAACAGGTTGAAGAGTTGAATCGGGTGTGTTAGTACCTCTGTGTGGGTTGGCAGAATCAGGAATGAAGAACACTGTTGCACTGACTAGAAGGACTGTGGAAAAGCACCATAGAGCCTTGTGCTGGCTTACTGGAGATACTGTAGCTTCAGACCCAAGCTGGATGGTATTGGTGTGATCCAGACGTTACAGCATCATAAGGGCTGGCTACCGAGCCTCGGAGGTCAGCCATGTCAATAGAATGGAGCTCACTGAAATGGAAGCTTCTGATTGGGCTTTACATAGCCAGGGCCTGTCGCTTTTCATTTCCCAGGGCCACAGCAAGGGGCGAGCCGCGATTCAGTCGATGTGTACTGTAGGAGTAATGGGATTTGATGACATCATTCCACAAACTACTGTAGCATACCATTAGGCCAATTGCGATAATGACATTTAGGCTGAGGAGCAAAAATAACTTCTCTATGATGAGCCAAATGGACCAAAAAACTAAATGAGAGAGTTTTATCGTAATACAGCAAGACAAACAAACAACCCTTAAGCATCACTCACCAATAACCCGGTTTACATAAACATTGAAATAACATCAACTCAACATAACATCACATCTTTCTATAAGAGCCTCACGTTAAAACGATGAACAGGGACCGTGCATGATGGGGATAGATATTTCATATTGATGTAAAAGCGTTGACTACTTAAAACCCTGGCTTTTAGAAAGTGTGGGACAGAGGCGACACCACTGTACAGCTTGCACAAACCCAACCTCCCAGAACAGCAGGCTGGCAAACATTACTCTGGATCGATGAGCATGGAAGAAATGTGCTGGAGACTGCAAAAACATCACACACAGCACACACGCACAGCTGCACCTTTGCTTAATATAATGTAATATGGCATACTAATATGGCATATGGTTATCCAATCCCTTACTACAGATACAGTTTAAACATTGGAGTGGAAGAACCTTTCCGGCTCTGGAGATATCCAAAGTTTTTTGGTCAGAATCTTAAAAAGATGAATAGTAGCCTAGAAATGAGTTTACCTCATTATGCGCTGCATATTGTAATTCTATCGTCATATCCGGCAAGTTGCTGAAAGGCAATGATTTTGTCATCATCATTTGTAACTGTCGTGTGACATTTCAACACTTCCACATTCGCTGAAGTGGAAAGAACAAGCTGGAGTGTCATCAGCCAAAAAAGCATCTGGTTGAACTGAGACTAAACTCTTCCAAGGGTTATATATCGCTACAGGCTACCTGTTCAGTGAGTCTCATTTAACATACTGTACGGACATTTTAAATATTTTTCTCTGTTGAGAAGTACTCAACTCCTCTGAGACTGTTCAGATCAACTACTCACTTTCTCAGTGACAGAGATACATGTATCCATGCCTTGCACTAATTGTCAATTGCATACTTCAGCTGATAAGTGTGTTTCTGTCGACTGATTGAAGTGCTAGGCACACTTAACTACTGTACTATTGAACGAAATATAATTTTTATGGTTTTAGGCTACTTATTTTTGCACCTGCAGGAATACAAAACATGACATGCTTTCTAATCTATTCTGAAGCCTTACAAATGACTGAGTTTCTGTCTCATCATTCACCCACGTTCCTTATCGCTAGCTGTTGTGAGCAAATCAAGTTTGGAGCGACAGGGACATAATGAACCTCTTGTCTTTGCAGGAGAGCCACTGCAAACCTCCTCCTCTCACTGTCCTGTGGTAAATGAGTGTGGCAATTTGTCTATTTGGCACACAGCTGACAGGGGTGGGAGAGCAGGCGACCAGGGCAGTCATAAACAAGCTTGTTTATGTACACTTCCAGCCATAGAGGAATCCCTGGAAGAACTAGGTAGAGTTAGGTTCAGCAGTCTGTTTAATCTGTCAATATACTCTCATAGATTGGGTGAGAAATCAGGATTCTGGGTTCTCCAACAGCTATAAACTGGCAGTTTTTTTTCAGCACCGATACAGCTGAGGAGGGAGAGGTGCTGTTGGTTTACTCAACGGAGTATCATTTCATGTGAAATGGCATGTTCACCAGGTGTGAACCGTTCAGGGTGTCCCACATAGAGATTAGAGATAGAGGGTGCTATGGAGAGATGCAAGTCTCATTAATTAATGAGAGTCATGTCCTTTCTGTCACCTTAAACATCTCACATGCCGTTTTGATAAGACAGTTCTGACAGCACTGCTAGTTACAGAATGGTGCTTGAAACACCAGGATTGTGGGTTTGTTTCTTGCATACTGCAGGCCATGGATATCCACACATTTTAATATATGGTAGCCTAATAACATTCGGTCAAATTTATTTTATTTTTGATGTGCCGCCAGTACTACAGTATATTATGTTAGCTCAAAATTGCATTGGGTAACAGCGTCTGCTAAATGACCAAATTGAATCATGCCCCAGGTGAGTTGTGGAGCTTGGCTGTGTTTGTGAGAGCAGCCGGTCGGCCTGCGGGTAGAACACTGCTTCACTGCTGGTCTGCTCCAGTCTGGTCTGGCGTCACCTGGTCTCAACCCATGCTGATGTCATCATCGTCTCCAGACTGCACGGTCAGCTGCACTATTCTGGACATGCTGTACTGACAAGCTTGGGGCAAAGGGTAGACAATACTCCCCATCAACAACAGCCAAAGTTGAGCCAGAGGAATGCTCTCAGTGCACACACAACGTATGCTAGTGTACGGGTGGTTTATCATTGTGGGGCAAGGTTTTATACCATTGAAGGATGTAAAATACAACAGGCCTACGTAGGTACAGTGTGTTCCTCCTCGGTGTCACTCTCCAGTCCACACCAAGACACCAATCAAGTGATGACTTCCTTCAGCTCAAAACCTTGATCAAGTCTCGGTTCACGCTCTTGAACTGATAGGATTATCATGGAGATAATGACTGGTTTTAGGGTCATGGGTTTCCATGATCAACCAGCTATTATGCAGAGCTCTCCCCACCAGAGAAAATAACAGTGGAGGCCCAGCATGAGCACTGGAAGAGTGAAAGGGTATTGTTATTACCTTGTCATTATTCATTGGTTTAGCTTAAGCTCTTATCAAGAAGGGACTTTGGCATATAATGTGAGTGAATTATAGCCTATGTTTTTTTATAGCTGGCATTTATTGTCAGTTATTTTTTCACTAGAAAGCCATACACCATTATCAAGGCAGCAGAAGCTATATTTTTTGAAGGATGCGTGACTCTTTCCAGGATTGAGCATACTGTAAACTTGAACCACGGCACTGCATCTCACAAGAGGTAGAATTTCATTAAAAACTGAGGCTCAAAACCATAACCCCCACTGATTCTTTTGAATCTATTTTAGGCAGAGAACAATATGTGATTAATTGTGTTTATCTAAAGCTAAAAGCTGACACAAACAAATTCATCGCTTAATTAATGCAAACAACTTGTTCTGCCTCGCATGGTAAACGATTGTAAATGTAGTGGCCACATTTTTACAATTGCTATACAAAAACATCTGTCTGCTTGTTGGGAGTAGATTACCAGGAAGGGAATACAAACTGAACTTGCTCAACATTTCTACCACTCTGGAGATCCAAAGTATACTGAAGAAAACGGGGCTGGGGGGGCAGGAACAGAAATGCTGCAACCAGGGGCTTCATCCATCTCCTCTTAGTGACATACTGTACTGTACTACCTCCGTGTGCAACCATGTTGGATAGGCGCCCAGACAGATCAGGCAGAAGAGAGGAGAGGAGACAGACACATTAACACACTGACTGGTGTCTCATCGGAAATTGCTGAAACATGACCGGAACCAAAAGAAAGAGAGGGGAAGGCAAGCCGTTGCAATATTGCATGTCAGGGAAACTCTAACGGCTTTGACTTGAAAATAACAAACACACAGTATAGACTGTTCTGGCATCAGCTCTTCCGAGTCGCGTCCACAATGTCGCACAACTTCTCACCCCAAGGCTCCTCTCTCAATCTTGACTTGCAACATTGTTGTGTGTTATGTGTCAGAACCTATCCCCGTTACCAAGACCAGTGACTAAAGATGCAGGAGGCAGAGGATCACCTCTCACAGTGTTGATGTCTTTTAGGAGAAAGCTGGTCTGCCAACTCAAGCACTGGGCTGTTTTTCTGGCACTGTCTGTGACTCCCCTGACACACAGGGGTTTTTGATCCACAGTTTCAGTAGTATTTCATAAATACTGTACAGTATAATCAGTTTATTGGGGATATTCCAAGAACATATTGTGCTCCTTCCCTCACACACACACACACACAAACACAAACACATACACACACACACACACACACACACACACACACACACACACACACACACACACACACACACTCTCCCTATATATATTTTTATAACACTGTACACAAGTGTAACATCAAGTAACATCAAGCTACATTACTGTCAAAAACTATTATTTCAGCACAATAGTTTGAAGCACAAATAATTGGATTTACCTTATTCTTCGCTCCATACATCTCCGTCTCCAAATTCATTGACTTGTTGTTACATACACAGTACTGCTGAATAGAACACCTTGATAATCCCTCTCCTTGGAGGAGAAACTGTAATGAGTAGAGCAAGTAGGTTTACTTCTCCAGTGATTCCTCAAGTCTCCAGATCCTTTTAGCGTAGCACAGAGAAGCGTGGTTCAGTGGGTGGAAAACCCAACATTGGGACCCACGTCTGTCTTCACAAGGAAGACAGGAGGAGGAGGTGGAGGAGTGCTCTCAATCTTCAGTGGCATGTCATTCTCTCTCCAGCACACGCTCCGTCTCTGGCTCGCTCACTCACTCACTTCTGCTTGCCTTCCTTTTGCACGCCTGCTCTCTCTGTCTCTCTCTCTCTCTCCCTCTTTCTCTCAGCCCCTCTTTGATCACTCCTTCTCATGCTCTCCTTTTTTCGTGTCCCTCCTCTTTCTCTGTCCCTCCCACTCTCCCTCTCCCCTCCTCTCTATTTCTCTCTCCCCTCCTCTTTTCTGAACATCTCACTTTCTCAGTCTCCCTCCATCTCTCTCTCTCTCTCTCTCTCTCTCTCTCTCTCTCTCTCTCTCTCTCTCTCTCTCTCTCTCTCTCTCTCTCTCTCTCTCTCTCTCTCTCTCTCTCTCTCTCTCTCTCTCTCTCTCTCTCTCTCTCTCTCTCTCTCTCTCTCTCTCTCTCTCTCTCTCTCTCTCTCTCTCTCTCTCTCCTTCGCTCTCTTCAGCGCGTCTTGCCGTTATCCTGTTTTCCAGAGAGGCTATTGCGCGTCATTGCCCAAGCCAAAAGAGCACCAGGCAAGGTAATATTTTCAGAAAATAGGACACACCACTTAGGCCAGAGCCTTTTACACTTGTTTTTGGTTGGATGGACAGGGGTGACATGGCGTTCAGCCTTCTGAGGTAAATATAACCCAGTGTAGCATGCTGTGTGAATCCTGCTGATTCAGGACACCGGATCCTCCAGAAACACACGCTGACTACATCTTGGAATGCTCACTATTCACCCTGCAAGCATTTTAATGAGATGAAAGAGCTAACCTGCAGTACTGCACCTCCACTTCAATGAGTGAACATTCCCTTTCCTCCTGGTGTATGAGGAGTCAGCATCAGCACAATCTGCACAAATCTGTTAAGACTGTCGGCTAAGAGACGCCTGATCTCATTGAAATCCTATCCATTTATTTGTGTTTTAATTTTATTTAGCTGTATCTATCTATAGACACCTGTAACTAAGACTTTTCTTTTTCTTTATTATTTTATTATTATTATTATTTTGGTCCAGTCGGGGTGGGGGGATGGATGGGTGGGGGGTGTTTTGTGTGTTTAAAAAAAAAAAGAAAAGAAGAAAAATCTTATGTAACCTTGCTGATAAGTCATTGTCACTGCTCTTGGTTTTTCAATAAAAAGATTTATAAAAAAAAAAAAAAAAAGACTGAATTACAAATTGATGTGCCATATGTTCAAACAATAAGAGGGTGACAATGTCTCTCACATCCTCGCAGAGGGGCACACACATCTTTGATGCTTCTTGACATTGATAGTCTATGTAAGCGTGCACAAGAAAGATAACAAACAACCTGTCCTTTGAAGAATCTTGGCAACATAAAACATTTATAACACGCATATTTTCCACAAGACACAAGGACAATCAGTAACGTACATATGGGCATAAAAAAAATGCTTCACTCACACATTTTGGCATAACTCTGAAATATCACATACCCATTTATTTAGCATCAAGTCTGTAGCATCTGACCTACTTGCATTGGATGATAGAGAGCCTCTATCTTATCTAGAGCAGAGTGCAAACTATCTTGTCTTCTATCTGTCTGGTGAAAACTATCTTGTCATCAAACAGTGAATCATAGCTAATCATAGTTAATCTCAATTCACCTCATTATAAATGTGTTTAATGTGTTCAAAGAAGGAAGGTATTTGTGTTTAATGATACACAGCTTAAACAAGCACTATGAATCATGCTATTTTCATGCTATTTTCATTTCCAATGTCTCAAGGCCTAATCATGCTCATATGAAAGGCTGAGACAGTTACATAAACAGGAACCCATATTTCCTGCCTGCCTCCTGCCTAGGAGTCTACTGTAGCATTGTCAGGACTATCGCCACCAGATTCTTTAGCATGCTATATTTAGCACTGTCCCTTCGCCAGATACAGTGTGTACCTGTGTGTGTGTGTGTGTGTGTGTGTGTGTGTGTGTGTGTGTGTGTGTGTGTCTGTGTGTGTGTGTGTGTGTGTGTGTGTGTTCAGTATGTGTGTACAGCATGCGTGTGCAGTGTGTGCGTGCGCGTCCGTGCGTGCGCGTGTGTGTTTGTGTGTGTTCATGAACGTGTACAGTGCAGTACATGTTGGTGTGTGTTGATGTTGTGTCTTGCAAAAAAAGTGTGTGCCACTCATGTCATTGGAAAGATTAGTGAGGCAGTTGGGCACCTTGGAGCAAGGCTTTAGCTTGAGCTCCCATCTGCTAGCATGCTCTCCAGTAATGAGGGAAGGTGGTTTACTGCAGCAGTGCTATCAGTGTGGGCACAGTCAGATCACAAGAGTCATAAGACATATTACACTCCCTGGAAAATGTAGATATGGAGGGAAGAAGTCCCCAGAAGAGAGATGAGGAACCTCTTAATGACAGAATTAGACTGATGTGATGTCGAGTTTGTTTCCCTTGGTGATTAACAGTTTATTTGAAATAAACTCGATTAGAATGCCAGGGGACTGTAAGACCACCCTCTCTGCATCTTTAACAAGGTGGCATCGTTCGATATCGACCCTGATTTTAATATTCATCTGAGTTCATTTTACTGATGTACTGTAACTAGACCAGCACACCCACAAGAACAAAACAAGGCCTCACTAAGATCTAATGATGACCTGTGCCCCGTCCGTCTAAAAACAACCCCATCACAGTTTCACAAACCTTAAGGCCCTGGAACAGACAATTATAGATAAATATAGATAGATAATTCCCTGGCAGCACGACCTGACTTGAACCATACTACCATCTTCCCACCAACAGGAGCCCACACAAACTATCTACTGTCCGACCCTCCGCCCCCATTCCACACATCCATGCTCTTTTGTACATCCCGTCATGTGCGTGACCCATTGACACTGACCTGAGGACAGTTAGACATATCTCCTCCCTAAAGGGGCAATCTGGGATTCAAAGACAACAACAAAGCGGCAGCCCACCACTTTCTTGGGTAAACATTTGAGGGATGGGTCTGTAACGACTCCCCCAGAGCTACGGACGCAAGGACTTACCATTGATGAGATCATAATGATAATTGTAACCATGTTTTGAAGCTACAATGTCCTGTACAGTGTTTGTTTACAATGACATTGTTTACAAGCAATGGAGTAAAACAAGCTTATATTTTGGGTTCTAATGGGGTAAGCTCATGAGGTATTTATAATGGTTATATTTTTCAAGAATCAACGGCTATATATATCTTTTATTTAAAAGTCCAAAAATGAATCTACCAATCCCAGATTGCCCCTTTAAGGATTTTAAGAGGGTATACTGATCCTGGATCTGTGTCTAATGTGTCTGTGTCATTCTACCCAGAGCTGCTCTGACATGTTCCTGTACAGCTGTTGCTTCTGGCCTTATCGCCTTAGTTTGGCAGCTAGTTAATGTGGAAGACAATATGCACAGGAAAGCGGTGTCCCCATTTCACATGTTCTCTGCGCCTTAGCTACTGATGGCCGCTAATTTTTTTTTGTTCTTTCTCGAGTTGCCATGGAAACATTGTGTACTTTAAGCCGGGTGACAGTTTGAGTGCATCACGAGGAGTCCGACAAGTGCTGGAGGGTGTTATGGGTCAACAAGCAAAAGCTCAACGTTCACCACTGCTCCCTCGCTGCCTCTGTAAAAGCAGTTTATCTGCAAACAAACAAACAAACAAATAGTTCTGTATTGGAATGAGTGGATGCAAAGTAATATCTTTATGAACCAACATATCAAAACTCCTTTGCTTCTGACCTTTGCTTCTGTCCCTTCATTGCATACAATGTAGGTAATCTTGCAACACAGACAGATTTCAGAGTCTGGGCTGTTCCACCAAATAGCTACTAATACAGTATTGCACAGCTAATACAGTAAGTATACCCATCTTCACGGTAGGAATGATCACTGATATCGCAGCAATAAACATCTTAGGAGTTCACATCTGTCACTGTAATGAAGCTAAAATGCAACAAACCTCAGGAGCTCTGTGATGCAGCCTGAGTTGCACCACTGTCCTGCTGGTCCACAGCAGCATCACTACACACACCTCAGGATCAACACACATATATGGTACACTCACACACACACTCACACAAAAACATATACACACAAGCATACTTGCACACACGTCTGTATGCACGGGCACGCATGCACACACACACACGCACGCACGCACGCACACACGCGCACACACACACACACACACACACACACCGCCCTGCTGGGAGTTGGCCTCCGGAGCTCAGCGGTGGGGCCTATTCTAATAGGATTGGTGCACACAGTGGCATCATATGCAATAACCATCAAAGGCCTCCCTGTGCTGCTCAAATCCCGCCACCACTTAGAAGTGCAGTCGAAATCTCCAGGTCCAAAGTTGGCCGTCAAACACATTATGTGTTGACTGCATAACAGAGAGCGGTTCTGCTCAGCGCTGTTGAACTCCACATCATGGGTGAGTCACGCGGAGAGGACTGCAAACAGTGTTATTAGCATACATTAGCATGAAACAAACCACCACATCTTATCCGTACACACACAAAACTGAATCTATAACAAACAAGAAAGGTCTCCAAAGGTTCAGGTTTCCAGTGTTTTTGCGTTTCTTCTATCAATCAACGTGGAAAAATACAGTGTTCAGTTCATGACTTCTGAGAGAAGACCTCCCTCCACACAACCTGTACCCCACCTCTACCCACACACTGTCTGACGCTTGGAGAGAGAGGATCTCAATCTGCTTCGTGACTGGGCTGAGGGTAGGAGTGTAATCGGCCTTCGAGGGGTGTGTGTGGGAGCCTCTATTCAGCCTGCAACACAGGATAACTGCATGCAGCACTATTCCCCGATTCAACTTACTGTCTGGCTAGGGACTCAGAATGAGCCGTTGTCTATGCTGATTATGCATGGAGTTGTGTTGTGTGGTGTGGTGTGGTGTGGTGTGGTGTGGTGTGGTGTGGTGTGGTGTGGTGTGGTGTGGTGTGGTGTGGTGTTGTGTTGTGTTGTGTTGTTCTGCATTCTGATGTGTCATTGGGGCTCCACTGAGAGGCAGAAAGAATACAGATATGGTCGTTCTTATATGTTTGGACGGTTACGTAACATGGAGGAATGAGTAAACTTCTATACATAGGCAAGTAAAAAGTTCAGAGTTCAGAATGTAAACACGTCTTGACAGCTCAGAAACTGGATGGGGCTGGTTCAATGGTTTGAGGGGAATTGCGAGGCTGAGTGAGCCCAGATGAGTAAGGGCCCAGATGATTTCCTATCCAGGAAAAACCCTCGGCCCTGGTTGTAACCTAAAACTACTAGAGGACAGAATCATTTTTTCCTATTCAGGTCATGTTCGTGCCCGCTGCTTGGGAAAACCCAAGGCCCTATAGTAAGCGCACTGTGTGGGTAGGGAAATGCTTGACATTTGCGCAGCAAATGCAGTGTCCACAAACAAATGTCAAAAGCACCTGCAGCTGGCCTCCACACTCCCTTGAGAGGCAGTCATGGGAGCTACAGTACAGTACTACAGGCTAGCTCAAGCTGCTATGCCTGGTCCGATACAAGCTTGAAACCACTTCTCAAGCGTCTCGCAACATAACCTTCATGTCTTCCTCTCTTTCTAATCTTCCACAACTATCATCTGACTGACTCACAGCTGATCCATCAACTCCCACCCAGGCCCCGGCTGGCAGGAGAGTAGCTGTCAATCATTCCTGCTTCGCCACAGGGAAACAATCTCCATCTGTCACAGCTCACCTTGTAATCGGTATGAATGGGACTTCATCTCCTTGTCATCATTTACATAACGTTATACTGTAGGTGAGAGGAGACATCTGTACCTCGGTTCTCTGTGAGTAGTTGAAGTTGTATGTGTTCTAACTCAGGATGTAACTCAGGATGTGTTTCAGGAGGCTAGGGAACAATCAGCTTTTTCATACGACCCATGTCTGCCATCAAGTGGTGGAGAGAGTGAAGAACATTAAGAGATGAATTTATTCAATGTTTAACCTTATTTGCCATACTTGGCTGGTTTCCCGAGCACAGACTGAAGTTAATCCGAGAATACAAAGCATCTTCTGTGAAGATTTTCCATTGAAATTGTGATTTAGTCTAAGACTAGGCTTAATCTGCATCCGGTCCCCAATTCGCTTAGTATGCATTGAATTTCATTGCGAGTAAGGACAGCTTACAATTCAGTTGAGGAGTTGCCAATGAAAAATGTTATTTGTCTAACAAATCATACACTAAGTTGTGTACAGTAGCCTGCAAATCCAGTATGGGAGGAGTTAGAGGCTGCTCAACAATAGATTGTTGAAGGGCATCAGAAAGATCAATTGCTACTGTACCATACAGGGCGAGATTCCAGTACGTTCAAAGGGTGTTCTAATTCGTATCATACAAAGATGTCAGACATTGTTACGGGTATACTGTGTGGATGAGACTAGCCATAAGGCTGTTTAAAACTGTCATCAGATAATGGACCCCAAATATGGTATCTAAGGTAAATAAAGGAGAACGTGAAAAGACTAATTTCTAAAAAGTATTACGCTTCGCAAAATGCGTAAAGCCACATGCAGTATTGACAAGAAAATATGTTTAATATACATGATGAAATATGCAGTAATGCATGTCCTATTTTTGTCAGTGGAATGAAATAGGATACTGGAGTTGCATTAGAGACGTCATTGTGGAGGCTACATATTGACAGTACATAGTCCCATTATAGACCATCTAATTGAGTATGCATCACTACAACATGATCTCTGATCCGAACAGCGGCTACACCGATGGTTTATTCCAAGAAATCTAGATCCACATCTAAGTTTGGCAGCAACTACACTATCTGACTTATCCTAGAGGTCACAGATAATGGACAAATAGTCGATACGGTAACTGAGACATGAGTCTCAGTATGTGTGTGTGTGTGTGTGTGTGTGTGTGTGTGTGTGTGTGTGTAGGGATATAAGGGCTGGGGTTTGGGCTCTATTACCCAATGGAAATAATGATCTGTGATTGATTTTCAGCACAGCATGTCTACATTCTGTGAGTAGAGTAGCCCATTCGCTACCGAGAGTGGGCATACTGTACAGTGCCCAGAGAAAGTATGTGAACCCCTGTTTTTTTGCCTTGTAGCCTGAAATGTAAAAGCATTCAATTTGGATGTTTTCCCAATCAATTCAGACAACATTCTCCACACTTTTCTAAATCAAAGTGATTCCGTTACAAATGTTGAAAACAAATCAAAAATGAAGATGCATTGTGTGAATACATATGAGAAATCCTGAGTTCCTCGACTCTAAAGCTCCTAAAGCTCCTTTGTGAGCAATTACAGCTTTGAGACTTTTCAGATAAGTCTCTACTGACAATGAACACAGACTAGCACACAGACTAAGCCATATTCACCCATTTTTCTTGGTGAATTGCCCAAGCTTTATTAAGTTTGTTGGGGATCGTTGATGGACAGTAATCTTCTCGTCTCCCCTCAGATTTTTTACCTGGATTATGTTCTAACTGTAAATGGGACACGTATGGTCATTCGCTCTCAATTTCCTCTTTGTGTTAAGATATTCCAGTGTAGCTTTGGACTTGCTCTGCTTTATCCATTTTCCTCTTGATCCTGAACTCCTAATTCCCTGCCGATAGCATACCATACCATGACGCTGCCATCATCATGCTTGAAGCTAGGGATGATGCTGACTTGGTGGTGCACTTTGTAAGATTTGCCTCTGAATTAAAGCTTTGCTTTTCAACAAAAATTGTTGTTTTTTAAGCTACACTTAAGCAGTATCACCCAAATGATGTGTGGCAAACGCAACGTCTTTCTTTTTCAGTAATGTCATAAAGGCCAGTTTTTTGAGGAGTGACTGGGATGTTGTTAACCCATGGATAGTTTTCTCCCATTTTAATATTTGAGGTCAGAGGCTCTTTCAAACTCACCATTGGCCTCACTGCGGCACAATGTTTCATTATTCTCTGGCTGTTCACTTTGGAGGAATGGCCTAATCTAGTACTCGCTATCCACTTTTAAACCATGGACAGGAACCTTTCAGAGAGATTAATGTTTATTAATAAATAATTTGAACCACCTTTTTGCGCACAGATGGACTCCATCCAACTATTGTGTAACTTGGTAGAGTCATTTGAGTGCTTTGTACTCATTTTGGTTTGCCATTGGCAAGGGTTCACATACTGTACTGTACTCTGGTTATTCATTATTTATAATATTACACTATTTCTATCATTTTTGTGTGGAGTAGATTGTGAAGATCAGTTTAAAAATAAAATCCTCATTAAATGCATTTAAATGTCAAGGATAACAAAATGTGAAAACTGTATAGGGGCTGACATACTTTTTATCGGCACTGTACGTCTTACAGACCCATAAAGTACACGTATTTGTGAAAACATTATTATTGTATTGCTGTCACCCAGTCAATGCACTTTTCAAAATGGAATGTACAAATAAGAGGCACAACTACTGTAGTTGTTATACCTCCTGGTCCACCACTGCATTACTATGGGCTAGTCACTGTATACAAACCCATATGGCTGAACCAAAGGCATGGACTGCACACATTTGGTCTTGAGCATAGTCATGTATTGCAGTGCCTGTGTGCAGCCAGCCACCCCTGCTAACTCCCCTGGGCTAGGAAACCCCACAGCGTCAGGAGCGTGTCTGTGTGGCAGCAGCACACAAATCAGAGAACAGCCTGTCTCATGCATGGCCTCCCTCCAAGGCTAACATGGCAGAGAGCCAGGAGACTGACAACCTCAACCTACCAGCCAGCAGCCAGCCAGCCAGCCAGCCAGCCAGCCAGCCAGCCAGCCACTAGGAGAGGTTAGGAAACACTAGGCTGTGCCAATCACACGCAGAGCGGGAGCTATGAAATATGAATGTAGATGTTCACATTATGGAAGGTGTTATGTTTGTGTTGTAGTCCATTAAATACATGCCTAGTGCCTTTGGTCATTATCTTTGCATGACTCCACCTCATGTGGAACTAAAACAAATCCTATTAGAGAGCCCTTGACTTAGAAATGGAGTGCCTATCCTATTCCAACAGTAAACCCACCTCAAGCTGTGACACTACTGCCCCGCTGTAAACAATGCTGCAATGCCTTTGAATAAAAGCCAGCATTCTGAATAATAATCATCTGATCTAACAATCTTTCGGCTTTGAGGGAATCAGCCAGGGACCGTGAGCTTAGCTCCACATGAAAGCAGCTTCAAACCCCTTCTCTGTGGCCTGTGCTAACTGGGTCTAGAGCCTTGATGGGGCATGTAATCACCCCTCTATTTTCTTCTTTTAATTAAATCACTTTCAACCCAAAGGGGGAAGGGGATCTGCCACTATCTCTCTTCCCCACTTGGTACAGTGACAATGAGTCTCTTCTCTACCAAGCATCCAGGCAGCTTGTCTTCCATGACGGATCTGAAACCTGTGTCGGGATGCTTTGATCAGCATGGCAGTTCTGTCTTGGCAGGAGGCCTTGATTTCATGAGAGAGCATATTGGTCTTGATAAGGCTTTGATAACAATCTGACAGGCACATTACAGTGTTTTAATAGCCTGATTAACGTTTGATCATTTGATCTTTTTGTCTGAGGGCCTACTGGATAGATCAATGCCATGTCTTGTAACGGAGTATATAAGTATTTTCCTCTTTCCCGTCTCAATAAAGATAGATATTGTATGAATACATTTGACCAACATGGCAGGGATTACTAAAATCCCAACCATGTGTCACTTCCCAGCACTTCACCTCGATGAATGAGCACAGAATAGAAGCAAACATAACCAGCATTTCAGCTCAACGCTTTCGTGAGAGAAAATTAGGTGGGCACTCAGTTTGGAACAATAAATAGTGTAAAGGAGAGCTAATGAAAATGAGTGACCGTGAGGGGAATATACTACTGTCACGCCAAGGACAAACTGCAGAGTGGATAAAGACATGGCGTCATCGGCCTGAACTACCTCATTCTTCACTTCCTCATAACTCTCACCCCATCTTAACAGGCAAGGTCAGGAGAACCGTGGGTGATAAGCTAAACAAGCCAGGCAGCCATTCTGAACACATTCAGCTAATGTTGACTGGCCACTCAAGGGGTGATATGAACACTTCTTCGGTTTTGTTTTATCTGGCTGACGTTGTCCTATTGGTGTTTCTGTCTCCTGGTTGCTCTTTTTGACTTATGTCCTGATTGTGATAATAACATAACTCATCGTACAGCGTTAGAGATACTGATCACGTAAGTATTTACATAATAAATCTGTTATGTATGTGCACAACATCGTTTTGGGTATCTTTGTAAAGCCTACAGTGTAGTTATTGGTCAGAGCTGAAATAGAGCTGTTTTAATGGGGGACAGATCTGTCTACAATGTTGGAAAGCCAATTATCCAGGAACAAGCCATGCTTTAACAGCAGAGTCAATACAGAGAGCAGGGCAGGGGAGAGGGACCCAACCACCCTCCCCCAACCCCCAACCCCCAACCCCCACCCACCGCTGCTGCTCTCCCGGCCAAGCCGCTTCAAAGGTGCCCTTCAAGATCCACAGCCTCCAGAACAGCGGTGCCTCAGCTCTCTCTGTAGGGTAGCCTACATTGTCTGCAGGAATAATGTCTGATGGGTCTCTGCCTTATCTCTCCCAACAATACTGTGACTACTGGCATGAAAATTTTTCCAGTTGGTCTTGGATTTTACACAACTCTTGTTTAAAGTGTTTTACACATAAGACAATGGTTTAATGCATCATTTCATGGGCAAAATATACAGGCTATCCATAGTAAGGTCAGTATGTGTGTGTATGTCTATAACTGGCATAATGGGTGTTCTGTGATGATGTAAAAGGTGATAGGGGTTACCTTGGTAAATAAGGTTATTAGTTGCCTGGTTAATGCTTAGTACTGTGTATACATCATCCAGCAGTAGCCTATGCCGTCGAGCAGTCTCATTGACCTAACTATAACAACTCGCAAAGCAGATTCTATAATGTCTTGATACTGTACATATCGAGACTGTCCAAGATCAAATTAATTGTGAGCCCTATGTGATGTCAGGCTCAGTACTGTACATCGAAATGTGAAGCTGGTGAGTAGTTATGTAACCATAGGCTACAAGGTGAACTTAACAGAGTTGAAGACAAGAAATCTTTCTGAAGAGATGAAATTAGCCAACTTTGAGAATGAAAAGCACACGTTTCTAAGCAAAAAAAACGTTTCTCGCCAACGCAAGGTGCAGGTTACCTTTAACCAGTCGGTGTTTTGGCCGCACGCTGCCTCTGTTTACAAAAGAATTACCTTCACAGTTTGTCTTACTACCGTGTTTTTATTTATTTGGATACATCGGCGGTCGGCACGAAATGTGTGCAGTCTACTAACTCATTTCAACCCACGACATCAAACTATTTCACTCCACTTTTCTCGTATCCACGTCTTTTACTTTCGAGGAAAAGGGGGACGGCAGCGGTGTCCTACCTGTGTCCTTTAGAAATCGACGGTGACGGTGGTTTGCTCCGTGGTTGTAACTGCCCCAGAGAGATGCTCCGCGTCAGATATTCGTCCTCAGCCTCCTCCAGCTTCAACTCGGGGATGATATGCCCGTGGTTCGCAAAAGCCATTTGGTAGTTGAAAGCGGAGGGCTAATGTCTTGAATGAAGGTGGTGTTGCACTTGACACAATTGTGGAAAAAGGCCAAGACGAGGTTGCACAAGGTGAAATCTGTTTCGGTCCGCCTGTTCTCCTACCCGTATCGACGGCGGGGACGGTTGACCGACTGTCCGACAGCGAGGGACTCAGGAGGACAGAGTGGCGTAACGGAGAGGAGCTCTACTTGGCTGGGGGTGGAGTAGGTTGGGGCGACGCTGATGGGTGCTTCCCAGGCACCTGCTCCGTGCTCTCAAGGATGGAAAAGTTTCATAAAAGCATAACAATTGCAACTCTACGCGAGCTACGGTGTTGGTTCAATTCTTCAATAACACATTCACACACGTATCAAGCCTATAAATAGACATATGTAGTCTACAATTGCATGTTGGTCATTGAATGATGATTTACATTTTATTTCCCTTTGTATCCATATTGGGATAATGTAAGTCTATTTATCAACGTATTTAAGGAAGGCAATAGGCTATGAGTGCGAATGGATGGATGAGGGATTGGTTGAGTAGGCCTACTCTATACTTTCATAAGGCTACAGCATAAAAGGCCTATTTGTTATGGAGTCAATCGGCAACATTGTCTGTCCTCTCTGCTTTGCACTATACATGTTAAGGTTTACGTCTCAGATAGCCGATGTGGTAATTATGTCCTCTATCGCAATGCAAAAGATTCCATGCCTCTGCCAAAAAAAATGCAGTTAAGAGGAATTTCCTTACAAATCACTTCCCTGTTCTATTACTAAGCATAATTATATTAGATTAGGTTACATTAGGCTTTTACCCAAACACAATTTACCCCACAATACGTCCCGCCATCACATTTAATCACTGCTGCGCCTTCGCTCGTGTTTGTACAACGGACCGAGGTATTGATTGGAACAATGTCAGGGTTCCCAAATTGGACCAGGCAACTCATTTAAATCACAGTCCATGAGCTTTCGGGTCTACACTCTGATCAGAATGAGTAGGCCTTCTTGGCAACACTGGGATAGACCTCACACAAGTCATTCAAAGTTGCTGATTCAGTCAGTAGGGCCTATAGTCTGTGTAGTGCTAGAGTCGTTACCTACACTAGTTGTGTTTGGATAATTCCCAATTATGGCCACACACCTCCCTGCTAACTCACCACCTGTTCCCACTAAAGTAATCAACGGGTTTCTCCTACAAACATCTTTTATATTAATTATTGTCTCCAGTATGTTGATGACCTTTCAGTTTAATTCATTTATAGTTGAATATATCATTGATCATATATATTGGCACTGTCAATCATGCCTAGTCTCACCTTGTGACATGTTTATACTGTACATTTGTGTTCCCTTCAGAACCCACACTTTCCCCTTAGGGTTAGGGTTAGTCCATAGTCCATAACCCCTTAGTCCATATCCTACTTTATATCCAATCCTGTCTTCCTCTCAATAATCTCCATTAATCCTCAATGTGCGTGTGTGCTTTGTGCTGATAAACATTGTTACGTTGTTACGTAACTTTGACTTGATTACATTTATTGAACAGGCACAGTGCAAACTGATCAACATTTCCGTAATGTGTACATTCTGTCTGTTGTCCCTGAGCAGGTTGTTCAAAACAAGCATGCGAACATGAACAAATAGAATATGACCCACACAACCACATGGCAAGCAACACATAGCACAGAGCAAACAAATAAACCCACAAAACACAACAAACCACAACAAAGCATCCCTTAACACAAGAAAAAAGCAGCAGCAACACACCACCGACACGGCACGCTACAAGACAAAAACAAAAGAAACAAGCAAACATGATGTGCCGCCCCTGTTTGTGTGAATTGGATATAATTATTATTAATGTTTTGTGGATTAATGAGAGGGAGAATATGTGCACAGTGACATGACTGTAGCTTAAACGAGGCAGGAGATATGCTTCCTAAACTTATAAGTTTAGTGGGGGACAAAAAGTGTAATTTGCAAAAGAAATCTAATGGGCTGACCTTGTAGGTTAGTATGAGAAACATGTTGCTCATAAGGGGCTGGAAATATGTACCAAATGTCCTAACTATAGCTCAAACAGGACAGGAGATATGCTGGTCCACCCCCCTTGGGAATATCAGTGGAATTTTGAAAATGGCAAGACGCATCTATGGCAAAACGCATCATTCACGCAAGTTTCACGAGTAAAGAAACATCATTCACCCAAGAGTAAAGACAATGTGCATGGCTGGTTGTCCATTTAGATCCTCTGTCCCCTCAACATCCCTCTGTATCCCTGCTGTATCCCTGCTGTATTCCTGCTGTATCCCTGCTGTACCCAGACTGATGGTGCTCTTACTGCTGTTTCCAGACTACCAGGCCGTACCAGGCCGTACCAGGCTGTACCAGGCCGTACTGTGTTGGCACAGTTTCAGCACAGTTTTGTTGTTGTTAAAAGACAGATCTGGTAACAGCTTCGCTTGTATCCGTGCGGAGTGGCGGGCAACTGTGATGATGTCTAAACCAGACTGTGTTGTCCAATCACACCTGACTACTCGGTGGTGGTCAAGCATCGTGTTGTACTCCTGCACCCTCCTACGCAGGGCTGTGATGGTGTCATGCTAAATGAAAGCAGGCTGTTCCAGTACTGTGCTCAATGACACTCTGCACAGTTCAGGTCGGCCCCATAGTCTGTAACAGGCTCCACAGTCTCAGCAACACACCTCTGAACCAGCCCATTTACTTCCTTATTTTCACCAGTGTTATATGACCATTCATTCTGTTCCACCACTTCTCTTAAAAGTGTCCGCTGGTCTATTGTGTCTCTCGTTGCTATGCAATTTTGGCTGACCAGCTGTATTCAACTGTGTATTTAAATAGGTCATATTCATATTAATATTCATAATGATACTAAACCTTAAATCACACTACAAAGCCAGACCGAGCTGAGCTGTGCTGGGCAGCCTGGTTACAGTACAGATCGACCATAATTGCAGAAACTGTGCTGGAAAGGAAAATATCCAAGACTAAAAATATCCATGTCACTGCACAGTGTATTGTGAGCCTGATAGACAGACGATGTTCTGCACATTCATTAGTATGAGGGGAACACAATTTAGAGCTGCTTAGAAAATTAGGCCTACCTCTTTTGTCCACTAGGGGACCTGTGAAGAACAGCATGGTTTGTTTTATGCAAATCTTGTTTAGCAAAGGCTTAGCCACAGCTCCCAACAGTTGCAGCTCCTCTAATACGGCAGACCATCCTGAAGTCATACGATTTGTAATGAATGTCATCCATGAAATTAATCATGAATTGTTGCCCCAGATTAGGGTTTAGGAAGCATTAGGCTGTCTTCAGACTGTTAGGTCATACCAGTCAGAACTGTGCTGGCACAGATGTTTGTCTTTCACATTGCATTTTTTTCAGCACAGTATGTGTCGTTTAAAGCATGCTCAGTTCAGCCCACAACATGCCGAAGAACGGGCAATCAGTCAATTGGATCGAGGTATGGTCTTCTTCTTCAATAGGTTTATATATCCTCCTGAACCACTATGTGGGATATGCGTGACCTTGTAAAAAAAAATGTTACCCTGGTTATGGCCCTGGGAGCGGGTTACCGTGACAATGTCGATGTTGTGACGAGGGCGGGCAATCAAGGTTGTTCAACCAACTACATCTGTCCACTAATTCTTTTATATATATATATATATATACACACACACACACACACTCACCAAACACTTTATTAGGAACACCTGTACACCTTCTCATGGTGGAGGTGGTGTAATGGTGTGAGGAATGTTTTCTTGGCACACTTTGGGCCCGTTAATACCAATTAATCATCGCTTGAATACCACAGCCTATTTGAGTATTGTTGCTGACCATGTGCATCCCTTCATGGCCACAATTTACCCATCTTCTAATGGCTACTTCCAGCATGATAATGCACCATGTCACAAAGCAAAAGTCGTCTCAAACTGGTTTCATGAACATAACAATGAGTTCAGTGTTCTTCAGTGGCCTTCCCAGTCACCGGATCTGAATCCAATAGAACACCTTTGGGATGTGGTAGAATGGGAGATTAATAGCTTGAAAGTGCACCTGAAGAATCTGCAGGAATTGTGTGATGCAATCATGTCATCATGGACCAGAATCTCAAAGGAATGTTTCCAACATCTTGTGGAATCAATGCCATGAAGAATTGAGGCTGTTTTGAGAGCAAAGGGAGGCCCTACCCAGTATTAGTATAGTGTTCCTAACAAAGTGTTCGGTGAGTGTATATATACCTCAGCTCCCACCCTGACAGGCCTGTAATGGGCCATGTGAAATGAAAACAGGCTGTTCTGTACTGTGCCGTGCTGAATGACGTCTGGCACGGGACAACACAGCTCAGGTCAGCCTGTCGTGTGTAATAGGCTTTACTGAGTCATTGGATCTCCTGGCAAACATTATTGTATGGTAGGGGTTCTGAACTTTGAGTGGTTCTTAGAAGTGATGATTATTTTGTGGGGCAGGTGCTTTCACTCAATGTCATTCTATACTTCTATATCTCTAGAGAAGGCACATCCTATCTTTCCCATTCATTACATTTAGGACAGCATGATGGAGGCCATGTTCCATGTAGTCAACTAGGGTTGGAATTCCTATGAGCTGTGAAGGCATCAGCCAATTAGATCTTTGCATGATCTTCTTCTTCAATAGGTTTACCTATAGATTGTAAATGGCTTTCATGTGCATTACGCCACCTACTGGTGCCAATAAATGACTGACCTGGGACACTGGAGCTTTGTTGATGCTATGCAAGGGAACCCTCCAGCACACCAGGTGGCATTGAATCACCAATATTCAGTTTACACCCACTCAAACAACAGAAGCATGATGAAAGTTGACTACATAGCGCTCTCCATATAACCACAGTTCATTTAGGGTTGTAACTCTATGGCCACATATACCACATGTTCTCTCTCATTCAAACAGCTGTATCAGGAAGTAAAATATGTGTCGATAGGCCTACACTACTAGTAGTACAGCCTGGCTAATTAGCCAAATGCGTACTATTTGCTATAGTACCACGTGATGTGGCATGCCAGGTTTCTACAGTACAGTACATCACTGCAGATTCACATTGTAATGCAAATTTAGCATATCACCACTAGAGGACGCTATTTCCTCTCTAAAGGATTTGAAAGTCATAAATTGACCAGTGAGTTATCTGTATTCTACAGTATCCGGAGACTGCTGTGTCATTGTCAAGGGACAAACAGATGCTGGAGGAGAATCTCATGGAGGACAGCAGTTGCTAATGCTTTGTGGGGTAACACACAGCTTGCTTCACAGTGAAGTCTTACAATTCAATTCAATACAACTTCATGAATTGAACTTCATTTAATTGAATTAATGTCATCTTTAGGCTGATAGTATGTCACTCTGAATTCATATTCCAATGCAAAAGCAGCAGACAGATGAATAGCTTATTAGCTGTTCCATCACACACTCACTCAATTAGAAGGTCAGTTGTCTCAGCGGCAAGCCGTTTCCATGATTGTAATGGTTATTTATGACTTTGCGTATAGACACACTAATCTGAGGGGACATTATGCAGATGGACATTGTTTGCAAGCCCATTCAGTTTAAGAGCTCAGCTCAAGGGCACAACAGCACACAAACCCCATCTGGTATTTCTAACTGCAACCTTATGGTCAACTGTCTTCAATACGCCCTTCACTGCAACACCACATTATAAGATTAAATGATTTGAATCCAGATGGGATTTCTGAGGCTGGGTTGTGTCTGAGAGCGGTATTCTAGGTTAAAATTTGAGCTCGCTCGGTATATCAATTTCTACACTAGAGGACAGCATTGCTCTGAATGCCCTGACAGCATTCTGTTTTCTCTCTGCATGTCTGAAATTGAGTACAACCATTCAGAATGGCTCTTCATCAAATGCTTTATTACAAACAAAAAACAGTACTTATTCAGATATTGTACAAATATACATTTTTTTCACTGGAGCGGGAGATATCTACATAGTCTTTTTGGTTTACGACAAATCAAATCAAAGCAAAAACATGGCATTATCAATAACACAAAACGTGAGAGAAAACATTTGACTGTAATTCTGTCTCGGCACACCGCAGATTTACAATATTCAGTGAGTCAAAAAGAACTTATCATGGTCAAAACAAAAATGGAGGGGGCACAGATGAAGAAAGTGCAAAGTAATTAGGATTGAATACTTAACCCAACCAAAAAAACTAAATCTAAATGATAGGAACCCAAAATATAAAACTTTCCTTATTTACAGTCTTAGCATTGGTTTAACCGTAACATTATGTTCAAGATTATCATTTATATATTTATATAAGCATTGAGGCAAAAATACTGTTTTAGTTTTTTTTAATTATCTGTGACATGCATATATCCATCATTTAGATGGATTCTTTCTCCCCATAACTTTAGACTGTATGCATGGTATCTAACACAGGTCCCAGTACTCAGACTGTCATGTTGATCTTCAGCTGAGCAGACAAACACTAATGAATGACATCAAGATGCAAGTTTCATACTAGCTACATGTCCATTTGGAATTGGTATACAGTGACATGGCAAGAAAACACCTGTGATTCACAATATTACCCAGAATGGTTTGGAGCTGACTCTCCTCCCATTTATCCACTACTGCATCTGCCACAGAAGACCCTATCCCAATCAAAAGTGTGGAAAACCTTAAGATTCCGGACGTCGACCGCTTCCGAACAGCTGAATGGGATGGGCAGCGAAAGAAGTAAGGGACTCGCAAACCAGCGAATTCACTGAGCCCTCCGGATAACGACAAAATCAATCCTGCTGCATATCCAACCCTATCAGACGGCCGTAAGACCTGCTGCATTCAATCATCCGCTCGGCATCCCTGTATTGGCTTTTAGGGGTATTATGGGAAATTCAAAGGGGGTTTGGGGTAATCAGGAGCTCTCCCTCAGGTGTCATCCTCTCATCTCTGCACTCATCCGTCTCCAGCTTTAAAACCAGCAGTGGGCAACCTATAAGTACTTAAGAGACCTGGTCGGGAAAGTCACAGTTGCTGCTTTCTCTTGCTGCTTTCTCTTGCTTCACGCCAGGCTCGGGAAACCCATAATTGAAATGATAATCTGAGCACCAGCGCAACATAGACTGTATTTATAAAAAAAGAAAAAAAAGAAAGCAGTGCTAATTTCATTCTAGTTGTTAAGTTCCAGGCACGGAACTTAACAATGAACGCAGACTCTCCCTCTCCTGGGTCGAACCATTTCTGTGGACCATTTCTGTGGACCAGAATATGAGTGGACTCTTGTGGCCTACACTGTGGCAAGAGTCCACTCCTGACTGATCTAAGATGAGTGAGCGGGAGTGTTGTCCTGGAGGGCGCTGCAGTAACAGTCACTCCAAATACCTCCTGACATCTCATCCATCACATGCACTGTATTGTGAGGGAACGGGAATAACAAGGACGTCTCTTTGGGAGGAAGCAGTCATCGTGCCGAGAGACCAATGTGCTGCTGTTCTGCAGACACACTGTCGCTGGGCAGAATGTAACCTTTGGATCTGAAGGAGCTCAGACAAAGTTGATTTCAAAGTCGGAGAGAAGAGTGAGACTAAGCCAGTGCTTTTTAGCCAGTGCCTTTGTTATGAGAGTTTGAGATTTGAGTTCAGAGTCCGTGTTTGGCCAACATCAAGAGATTAGATGAGGGTTTCAATTTGGATTAGAATGAACATGTAGTAAAACTGTTATGGTCTTCACTTGTCTTCATACTTCAAATGAAAACCATATGAAACCGCTGTAGCTACTGCATAAGCTGCAAGTACCATTATTGTTGTTCTTTGATGTATTCAATTAAAATGTGTATGTTAACCCAAGGCACTCTTCAGGATCATTATTTCAGTTCTTGTGAGGCAGGGTTAGGGGGTTAGGGGGTTAGGGGGTTAGGGTTAGGGGTTAGGATTAGGGGTTAGGGTTAGGAGTTAGGATTAGGGGTTAGGGTTAGGGGTAGGGTTAGGGGGTTAGGGTTAGGGGTTAGGATTAGGGGTTAGGGTTAGGGGGTTAGGGTTAGGAGTTAGGATTTGGGTTAGGGTTAGGGGGTTAGGGTTAGGATTAGGCTTAGGGTTAGGGGCTAGAGTTAGGCTTAGAGTGCAGAGAGAGTGATATATCTAGAATGGCCTCTTCCACTTTACCACAATTCAACTGCAGGGGGTTCGACTTATTCCTGTAAACGTCCTTATTGATGGAAAAAAGTAATCTTATTTTAGCAATATAGCAACACATTCTTACGTTGGTTAATTCGTTTTGATGAAAGGAAATTACATCATAACAACAACAAAAATAAAGAAGAAAATCTATTAACCATCTTCAACATCAAAAGTGGCACTTTGTCTATAGGGCATATGACCTATGACCCCAAATCCTTAAACATTCCAGGGGATCTGCGATAAATAGAGGGAAATATGATCAAATCTCCACACACAGCTCCACATATCATGGCCAAAATAAATCCCTATGGTAAGTGACCATCAAGTTATATGTTACAAATGGGGACAACCTACACTGTCTATACTGTGTGTGTGTGTGTGTGTGTGTGTGTGTGTGTGTGTGTGTGTGTGTGTGTGTGTGTGTGTGTGTGTGTGTGTGTGTGGTCTAGACATGTTGAGTGGACAGAGTGATAGTACAGGAAGCATTGACAGCAGAAATCAAAAGCAATATGTCCATGTGGCTGTGTGTGATCCAGGTGTACTGTAGTAGGTGGATAGTGTGGCAGGTGAAGTGTCTATGTAGAGTCTCTAAGTTAACATCTTTGTACAATCAGACGCAGACGCCCCGCTTGCATCCTCAGCAGACTTTGACCCACTCTCACTGCTGTGTGCCGATCCATGGGCACCCCCCCACCCCCGTCGGACCCAATCACCATGCCTGCTGGCCTTGGTGGGAATCCTGGGACACGTGGAGGTGTGTGTAGCCAGCGAAGCAGCCTGGGAGAAGTTGATTGGCCTGGAGCGTGAGAGTGAAACAGGAGTGGCGCCAAGTCAAGTCCGGGAAAACAGGGGTCCTTTCCATTCCAAACTGACACAACCCCTTCCCTTGTATCGAGTGAGCCCTTCAGTGATGCTTTGATGACATTTCTGTGAGTAAGTGAGCCCTGCACGAGCGAAGGGGAGTGAAGGAGAGAAAAGGCGCTCGGAGGTTTAAAATGGAACTCAATCGATCCCTTTCCCTCCTCATACAAAGCTATAACTGTATAACCTTCTTAGCTATACAAATTGCTGAAACATCCATCTGAACTGTAGGTAAGCGACCTGAATTTGTACAGTGCTTTGCCGGATATCTTTGAACATGTAGGAGGAAGAGGCGTGCTGAATTGCAATGAATTGTGGGATACCCTTCTGTGCCAAAGGGATGTTTTTTGTTGACTTGGTGAAAGAGGAAGGGGTAGAATTCCCCCTTTTACTTGCTTACAACGGAATGGAATCGCCTCACTTTTGGCCACCATCTTACATCCTGCTAAAACAAGGATTCCCCTTGAGTGAAGGGAAGGGAATGCACTTTTGGAATGGAAAGGGGCCCCAGGTGTTTGGAAAGCTGTTTTTTTGTTTATTATGATGTTTTTCCTCTTTGTTTAGTTTATCCCTCTGTGACCTGGTTTGACCGGGCCTCCGTGAGTCAGTGTGAGAGGGTTGACATCCAGACGTTTCTCTTAGACAGGGCTGACGGGGGGACGGGACACTGTACAGGGACACACGGACGACTCTGTCGCTTCGGTTTAAAAATACCTCAACTCCATGCGGGGGGTCCTCCTCCTCCTCCTCCTCCTCCTCCTCCCTATACCTCAGAGTACATTACGCACCACCGCCCTCATCAGACAACGGTTTGGGTGTCACGGGATGACAGGCGAACGAGAGAGAGACTCCTCTCTTCATTGTTTATACAGAAGTGGGGGTGATGGTGAGGCGCAAAAACTGCTCAGCTTCCCTTTAACAATGAGCTGGATGAAACGTTCAGACAGGGACTCCTTGACTGTGAATGATGGAGAATTTCTCTAGATGGTCATATAGCTGGGTTCCATATCAGAATCTGGGGATGGTTGTGGAGTGCTCTTGGGCTGTGTCCTGGGGTTGCCTGTGTTGGTCTGTCTGTCGGTCTGTCGGTCTGTCGGACGGTCGGTCAGTCAGTCAGTCAGTCGGTCGGTCGGTCGGTCGGTCGGTCGGTCGGTCGGTCGGTCGGTCTCTCTGTCTGTCTGTCTCTCTGTCTGTCTGTCTGTCTGTCTGTCTGTCTGTCTGTCTGTCTGTCTCTCTGTCTGTCTGTCTGTCTGTCTGTCTGTCTGTCTGTGTCCATTTTCTCCCTCTCTCCTTTCCTCCTACACAGTCTGGAAGGCCTTGGTCTGGGCAGGGATCATGACCGGGGTGGCCCCCATGCGGGCCAGGTTCCCAGGGCTCAATTTGGGGGGCGGGCTCGGCTTGGAGTTGGAGGTGGACGTGGACGTGGAGGAGGGTGGTGGTGGGCGGGGCTCGGGGGTCTTGGGGACCACCTGGGTGTAGGCAGGGGGGGACTGGGGGAAGCTGGGGGGATGGCCGTTCTCCTTGAGGGAGGCCACGGTGGGCAGGCGGGCGCGGGGCCCCCGGGGGACGTTATTGTGTACCATGGACTGGGTGGAGGAGGTGCCGGAGCGGGAGCTGCCAGAGCGAGATGAGGAGAGGGAGTTGGGCTTCACCAGCTTGGCCTTGGGAGCCTCGGCATCCTCCCTGAGACACAGATGGAGAGAGGGGCTCAGATCATGAACCGTAACATAAAAGACTCTTCATACATTGTAAGCGGATTTATAACACTGTATATGCTAAGCATTAGCATGACATAAGCACTTAGGACCATGCATTAGCATGTATGAAGACATTTATCGTAGACTTAGTTAAATGCAGCCTTTATTGAGTTTTTACTTCATGATGTAAATGACATGTTGTAGAAGGGTACAGACATGGATATCCCCCCCAAAAATGGTCTGTAAATCAAAAATAGAGATTTGGTTAAATCCTCGATGTCAAGTCAGTACACCACATCTCACCCACACGCAATCCACCCCTAACCGATGCTCCTCGACATGCATCCCCTCACCATTTCTAAAAAGCAGGCCAGCCTCAGCCAGCATGTGTGTGTGTGTGTGTGTGTGTGTGTGTGTCTCTCCGCTAATTCTCCGTATGTAAACAGGACAGGAGCGACTGTCTACTCTCAGAACCCTCCCCTTCACAGCGTCGCTACATTATTGATGGCCAGTCATCCCTGGGAGCCTGCATAATTCATCCTGACACTGGCAAATAGGCAGTGGCACGGATGCTACTCTACGTTATCGCCAAAAAATAGCTGCTGTTGTAACAAGCACAGCCAGCAGCATTATCAGGCATAATTTAGGACTCTGCTGCATGGGAGCTGCTCAGAAAGGGAAAGGCTTGTTTAGCTTTAAGCTCCTGTAGCTACCGGAGGGATGGGGAGGAAGAGGATGGATGTGTACAGTGATGATGTGTGTGTGTGTGTGTGTGTGTGTGTTTGTGTGTGTGTGTGTACCTGATCTCATTAGGGGTCTCCTCCTCCTCATATTTCTTCTTCTCCTTCTTGCGGAACACCAGCCAGATAATGAGGATGATGAGAAGTACGCCAAAGGACACACCTACCACTGCGCCTGCCACCACACCCATGCCCCGCACATCTACACACACACACACACACACACACACACACACACACACACATTCGGTTTAGGGTCATGAATGTAGACTTCAGACAAGGTGGAGGGTGCATGGGTGCATGTGTGTGTGTGTGTGTGTGTGCATGTGTTTTTTTAGCGTATGTGTATGTGTGTGTGTTTGCATGTGTTTTTTAGTGTGTGTGTGTGTGTGTGTGTGTGTATGTGTGTGTGTGTGTGTGTGTGTGTGTTGCCCCACTCACAGTGCATCTTGACCTCCACGATACAGCTCTCCTCTCCCACATCGTTGCTGGCGGTGCACTTGTACACACCAGCGCTCTCCTTGGTCAGGTTCCTCAGTGTCACTATCTCTGAGTTCTTCAGATCTGACATCACAAGACAGCAAACAGCAGGACGATTAGATCCAAACAACATTGTTACGGCTCAACTTTGACCCTTGGTAGGCCAGGTGTTGTTTTTACACCTAACCAAGCCTTTCAGGCCTACACAAGTGCATAGGGTGTAGAAGGGGTAGGTTAAGGGTGTAGAAGGGGGTAGGTTAAGGGTGTAGAAGGGGTAGGTTAAGGGTGTAGAAGGGGTAGGTTAAGGGTGTAGAAGGGCCGAAATGTAATCCCCATGTGGGACTGGCACCATCTTCCCTTTCTTTTGTGTGTGTGTGAGTGTGTGTGTGTGTGTGTGTGTGTGTGTGTGTGTGTGTGTGTGTGTGTGTGTGTGTGCGCGCGCAGTAAGGTAAGGGCTTACCTATGAGGGCCAGTGGGGGCAGCTTGCCCACGTACTTGCCCTTGTCCAGGAGCCTCTCCCATTTGTAGTGGATGGGGTCAGAACCGTCTGCAGACTTGCAGCTCATCTTCACGTCACTGCCCTCCAGCAGCCTGCCCTCCATCCAACACCGTGGCTTAGATGGCTTCACTGGGGACAGAGAGAGGCAAACACAATCATATTACTTCAGGTAAATAACAGGTCCGTGATTCCCACGATGTTCCGTTCCAATGGTCAGTCTGGAATCATCTTATCTACTGTTCAACTGTTATCAACTGTTCTCTTGTTGAGGCCTTGTGAATCACCTACGAGTGGCCATGAGAGGATGACCTCATGTAATGGTTGAGGGAGTGTATAAAAAAGGACCCACCAGACACTTTAAGGTTCAAGTTCAACATTTCTAAAGCTTTATTGTCCGTTTTTCAAGGTAAAATTATTATTCGGCTTCCATGGCTTTCAACAACAACATACATCACACACAAAATAATTAAATGTACATGTTAAAATTAAGAGTTGCTTAAAACTACTATGGGCATAGTCCAGACATTTCAATGTCTCTTAATACCAGCCCTCAGTCCCCCCCACCAGCCGCTTTGTTTGAACTATGTTTTGCAGCAGCCTTTCCTAGCCAATGGGACCTTGAACTGAAGGTAGGAGTTCAAAGGAGCTGTAAAGTAGGTGGGACTAATCATCTAAAACCTTGCCAGATGTCCTATTGACTGCTTTGAGGTTGTGGTTTGGGAGTTTTGTCTGTTTCTGTCCTGTTATTTTATTTGCTTGATTGATGAACCTTGCCAGTTTGGTACAATGGAAGGTGTGAGTATTGTCAGAATGAAGGCTTCTGTACTTCCACTGGTGTTGCTGCTGTGTGTGTTTGGGCCTGGAGCACAGGGGGAGAGTAAGAGTGAGAGTGACTTTCACAGTGAAACGTCAGCCTTGACTGACACACAAACAGCCACCCGACCTAACATCTGGGCTGAGCTGAAAGACCTGAGAAACATGGTGCAAAACCTGGGAGCCACTGTGGCGGTGCAGAGAGCGGAGCTGGGGACCACAGAGGCCAGACTGAAGACCAGTGAGAGCCAGGTGGTTGATCTGAAAGTGGAGCTCAGTGTCACCAAGACTGAACTACAGTTCAACAAGAATCAGCTGGAGGAGCTGAAGAGGAAGAATGAGGGTAACGCAAGACAACGTGATCAATTATAAAACATACTGTCTCTTCAAACACCAGAGTGAATAGATGTAACCGAGTCGAGATGGTAAACTCACTCCTCAAGTTCAAATACCCCCCACTAACGCCGTGGAATTGCTAGCTTTTCGATAGCATAGCTGGTTCACATTGGGTATTTGAGGGGATGGTCAGAGGTCCGAAGTTCCAGAAGTTCGAAGCAAGTCGAATTGTGGGGCTACTGTTTGCAACAACTTGACAACTGTTTCCAGATAATGAATGACTGTTTATTCCAGCTATGGAGACTAGGCTGAGAACCAGTGAGAACCGGGTCGATGAGCAGAGAGGGGAGCTGCAGGGCCTGAAGAGCCAAATGGAGGAGCTGAAGACTGCCTCTGCAGGTTTCAAACTTTATTCTGGATGTAATGCTGTGTACTGTATTTGATCTTCTACAATATAAACACGCACAGGGTGATACTGTATATCTAATGATTTATTAACTGTCAGTGAGAGCAAAGTGGAAAGATGTGCAGCCATAGTGTCCAACCATTATAAGCCATATCACAAATAAGACACAATTACATTTGACACACTAATCTAATTACTGCCATCGGCCATGGAAGCAGGATCGAATATAGATCCAAGTGGAAGTTTGGCATGAGGATAAGTTTTTTAGAAATATGTTGGAGTGAATTTAATGAGCATAAATATTGAGATATGACAACATGTAATTTCACCTACAGTCCAAGCAGCAGATCTGTCAGCCATGGGAGCTAGACTGACAGCCACTGAGAGTGAGTATAAAGGATCTGCATTATTATTTCTGCTTCAGTCATAAACTAATCATCAAGTAATCATTCCAATATTGTGATTGCAGTTCATTCCATAGTTTACTCTCTCCTATATTCACAGACAGACCAGAGGTAGCGTTCTCTACAGCCCTGGCTGGCGATGGATATATGGGACCATTTGATGTTTTGACTACTTTGGTCTACAGCAAAGTCTTCACGAACATTGGCCAGGCTTACAACACCATCACAGGTAATATACTCTCCATCCATTTCATTTTTATTTATTATATTTTTTATTTGACTATACTACAACTACTTAATGTGTAACCGAGTTGAGATGGTAAACTCAAGTAATTCCCCCACCCACTGTTAGCAGTGCGGATGCGGTGGACCCAAGTGCGGAGAAATACTCAGACGAAAGGCGTAAATACAAGAACGTTTCTTTTTAATTAAGAATGATCGGGGCAGGATGCACAAACAAACACTGGGAGAAAAGGGTAAAATAAAAGTGGAGAAAACCAAGCTCCAATAACACAGGTACTCACTTCACAAGTGGCATAACGCAGAACTAAGAAAATGGTAACACGGACTACGGCAACGGGGTAAATAACAGGACCGACTGGCAGACAGGGTAAACACGAACAGACGGGGAGATTCTCTGACAAGGACATGGGGAAACACACAGGCTATAAATAACAAACAGGGGACAGAATACACAGGTGAAACGAATCTGGGTAGATTGGGAGGCCACTGGCCCCTTACCGCCAGAGGAGGGCGCCAGAGTCACCAGACAGCAACCTCAGGCGTGACACCCACGGCATCGAATTGCTAACTTTTGGGTGGCGTAGCTGATTTACATTGGGTGTTTCTGTGGGCGGTCACGTGTGTTGGCAATACGTAGGTTTGAGACTCGTGTGAGTTTGTGCGAGGAGGCAATACTGTTTGCGGCAGCATGTCTCCTGTTCCACGCGACAGGTATGAATAAATGTTTTATTTCTGATACAGGAGTCTTCACAGCACCAGTGAGAGGGGCCTACTACTTCAGATACACTGCTGGCAATGTCATGACACAACACATGGGTGTGAAGTTGTATAAGAATGACCAGGGCATAGTATCCTCATATCAATATAACAAAAATAGCGAATGGGACTATGCATCTAATTCAGCTGTCCTGGAGTTGAAGGTTGGGGATGTGGTCTACATGCGTCTAGACAAAAGCCACAGCCTGTATGATAATATGAATAATCTGAACAGCTTCAGTGGCTTCCTGCTCTTCACAATGTAAGCTATACAGTATGACATGGCATGAATGCAGGAGACACTGTAAGATTCTTTCTCCAATGTTGATTTTCCATCCAGTCAATAAATACCTCCACGAAAGCTGTACAATTTGTCTGTCATTACCAGCAATGTAGAGGTAATCTATCAAAATAATGTAATCGATTATGAAAATCATTGGTGTCGTCTACTCAACAGTGCCTTTGTCAAGTTTGAGCTCATGGACTGTTCTGCTCTCACACCAACACATTGCATATTGAGATCCTTATGAAATGCACATTTAACAGTGAGACAAAAATAAATCCCTCCTCAGATCCGTTGGGCCCTGTAGTAACTCCTTATACACAGCTCCAGTCCCCTCCCAGTCCTCACCCCCCTCCATCTCTCCATCGCTGACCTCTCTTCCCCTCTCCTCTCTCCCCACTCCCAGTTTTTGCTGAGTACGGCAAATTCTACCCAGGATACAATTAGGAGGGAGTGGGGGGGGGCGCTGAGGGGGAGGCAGGGGAACCTCCATCTTGTTCCTGTGTCAGGCCCACTTCCCCACCAACGTTCCCCCAGTCCTGCGCCAGGCCCATTATCTCGCTGCTGAACAAGATGAATGCTAATGTTTGTCTCCCCAAAATCGAAAGTGGCGTTGCAAAGCTGCCGAGCAATTTGTACAAATGTATGCGTAAATGTGCGGCGCACTCCTTCAATGTCTTCATGACGGAGGGAGAGGGAGGGGAGTTCGTGAGAGGACTCTATTAGTGAGCAGTAAACAACTACAGTACACGCTGTATCATGATGTCACCGCCGTGGTGCTCACACTTCTGTCCCTCATTATGATCACACAGTGGTGAATATGGAAGGTTATTAACACGTGGCAGTGGGCCAGCCGTGTCCTTTTGAAACGGGTGGAGGAAAAGACGATCGACGCAAAGATCAACCTTTGTGACACCTCAACAGGTTAGAGATTGTATGTTACCTAAAGGGGACTGAACTCAGTGGTCATTAAAGTTGTCGCTGAAGGCCCTAACCTAGCGTTCCAGGTATCCTAAAGTCCTGTTTCTCAGTAAAGGGTCTGCTTCATCCCAATAGCTGTATTGTATGTGTGTCAAGTGGCATAATGACATCCTATCCATGCTACTGTATATGGCCTATACGAATGGCTGGTGAATGAGTGCTCAGTAAAGCTATCTACAGCACTGTATATGTCACCAGTCCTGGACTTACCCAGTACTATGAGGTTGACTGTGCTCCAGTGGTATTTCCCCCCGTTCTTGACCTTGCAGCTGTATTCGCCAGAGTCGGCCAGGGAGAGGTCGCTGATCAGCAGGGAGGCGTCCCCCTTCAGGTAGTCTCCAGCGAAGGACAGGCGGCCAGCCTCCGCCTCGTTGGGGTCGTACACCCGGCCGGCAAAGTAGGTGATCACCTGGTGGGGAGGGGATGGAAGGGAGGGGGTGGGGAAGAGGTTTAGAGGGTTTGGAGAGTGGGGTTAAAAGTGCTTTCTATATATGGTCAGGCTGGTGGGGAGAGGCCTAGGGCCCGTGGTGTCACTGTGTACACCAGGGGAGGCTGGTGGAGGACTCATTAGAATGCATGAGGAATGGTATCAAACACACGTCTCCGCTGGTGTACACATGGTTATCGGTGTTAGAGCTGTGTGAAAAGACACAAGACACAGACACACATGCAAGCTCACACACATACACACACATACACACTCACACACATGCAAACTCATACACATACACACACATACACACTCACACACATGCAAGCTCACACACATACACACTCACACACATACACACTCACACACATACACACTCATACACATACACACTCACACACATACACACTCACACACATACACACTCATACACACAGGCATGCATTTTCCCTCACTACACTTGCATGTAAAATGGGTGTGTGCACACAACTGGTATTCTGACTGTGTATGGAAAATCATAAATAAACAATATTCATAACGTCATTGCAGGTATTAAATATCCCCCATGGATATCTAAACAGAGCCCGTAAACTGGCCGAATGGGTCCTTTTTTATCTTATTTTTTACTGCAGATAAAACGCAGGCCTTGTAAACTATCATTCAGCAAAAGCAAACTGTATGTGGACTTTCATTGACCCAGAGGGAGGGAGTGGAGGTGGCCATATTGGTGTAATGGGCCTGACGGTACCTTGGAGGCTCAGCTAGCTTGACCAGAGGCCAAATGGAATGAAAACTCAGCCCTACCTGCCAATTCTGGATCGTAAAAAAAGGACCGCAAATGGTTTGAGTGAAACCAGAATCACTCTTAAAAATGAGCCAATCTGCTGATCGAGGCAGATCTTTAAAAGTTGAGAGTTTGTGTTTTGATTGAGTCATCTGGGGACATAGGCATTGAGAAGAGGTGGCCTTATCTCATGGGATGAGGGAATATCTTTTGTTTGTTGTACTGTAATCACATCAGAGGTTTAGTGCATCGAGAGATGTGTGACTTTAAGGATCAGTGTTAATGAGTGGCTTTCATATTTGCCATGTCATTTTCACAATCATTTCATCATGTCATATCACAAAACACTTATGTAGGCCTTATTATCTAGCCATCCATACCAGCTAATGCGGTACATCTGTAGAAGTTAGAGAAAGGAGAAAAAAAAGGGTCTTCTACGGACAAACACTCTCCCAACAAATCACGAGTTTGGATAGGCAGGATATGCTCTAACTCCAACATTCATCATCCATTTGGTCTAGTCACTAAATCCATCATTCCAGTCTCCATAGTCATGACTGTGACTTCATACAGTACCAGTCAAAAGTTTGGACACACCTTGTCAAGAGTGTGCAAAGTTGTCATCAAAGCAAAAGGTGGCTACTTTGAAGAATCTAAAATATAAACCATATTCTGGTTTGTTTAACACTTTTTTGTTCACTACATAATTCCATATGTGTTCCTTCATAGTTTTGATGTCTTCAATATTAATCTACAATGTAAAAAACAATAAAAAATAAAGAAAAACTATTGAATGAGAAGATGTGTCCAAACTTTTGACTGGTACTGTAAGTACGTGAACGGGAGACACTCACCACTCTCTGCTTGGAGCTAGGGCTGGACTTGAGGAGCAGCCATTCGATGTCCAGTGTGGGGGCGTCTCCCGCCCAGAACTGGTGGTGACAGGGGAGCGTGGCGTTGTCTCCGACAACCCTCTTCATCTCTGTCTGGGCGCATGCCGTCAGCGTGCCCAACAGCACTGTGGGGACAGAGACAGAGTAGGTCAGAGATGGAACACAGACACACAGCCAAACACACACACGCACGCACGCACGCACGCACATATACACGCATGCACGCACACACGCACGCACGCACACAAACAAGCTTTAATCCCTGCCGTGGGGATTGAACATTATGTCTCTCTACATTGCAACTTCCGAATCGATACTTTATATCTCCCCCATTAAGCTCAAGTGTAAAATGTCTCTGTTGAAATGCATTGGCATTGGCACACACTGGTATTTTCAGCCTTTCAGCAATACGTTTCAGTATGTCATTTAAATCTGAAACAGCAGGGCTGCTTAAGTGGCGTAGCACACTAAGGTGCATATCATATTATTGCAAGGTCCCTGGTTTGATCCTGGCCATTGACATGTCATCCCCTCTCTCTCACACCCGTCCTGTCAATCTCTACTGTCTCTCTCCAATAAAGCACAAATGCCCTAAAAACGTATTACTTTTTTTTTAATAATAATCTGAAACATCTGACAAATGCAACCCATTGGAGCCTTGCTCTGGCTTAACTGTGCAAGGCCAGTCGGCGGGCAACGATGACATCAGCGATATTTTTCAGTAAAAAGCACAGCCCGCTTGGCTAAAGGACTAAAGGACTCTCAGACCATGAGAAACAAGATTCTCTGGTCTGATGAAACCAAGATTGAACGTCTGGAGGAAACCAGGCACCGGTCATCACCTGGCCGATACCATCCCTACAGTAAAGCATGGTGGTGGCAGCATCATGCTGTGGGGATGTTTGTAGTGGCAGGGACAGGGAGACTAGTCAGGATCGAGGGAAAGATGAACAGATCAAAGTACAGAGAGATCCTTGATGAAAACCTGCTCCAGAGAGCTCAGGACCTCAGACTGGGGCAAAGGTTCACCTTCCAACAGGACAACGAGCCTAAGCACACAGCCAAGACAACGCTTCGGGACAAGTCTCTGAATGTCCTTGAGTGGTCCAGCCAGAGCCTGGACTTCAACCCGTTCGAACATCTCTGGAGAGACCTGAAAATAGCTGTGCACTGATGCTCCCCATCCAACCTGACAGAGCTTGAGAGGATCTGCAGAGAAGAATGGGAGAAACTCCCCAAATACAGGTGTGCCAAGCTTGTAGCGTCATACCCAAGAACACTTGAGGCTGTAATTGCTGCCAAAGGTGTACACTTTGTATTCAACAAAGTAGAATAAAGGGTCTCAACTTAAATAAATAAATCAGTTTTTTATTTTTAATAAATTAGCAAAGAATTCTAAAAACCTGTTTTGGCTTTGTCATTATGGGGTATTGTGTGTAGATTGATGAGGGAAAACAAATAATTTAATCCATTTTAGAATAAGGCTGTAACATAACAAAATGTGGAAAAAGTGAAGGGGTGAGCTGATTTGTTGAGTTTTGCTGTTCAAATTGATTGCAGACGAGGTTAGCCAGTTCTAGTCAAAGACACAGACGAGACCACTAAAATGTGTCTGTCAACAGCCAGTGAGTCTCTGTGGTTACATTAGACCATACTTGAGATTCTTCGTTCTTGAGGGAGGACAAGCATGTTGTTTTCATTAAGGGTGTGTACTGCATGAGAAAAGAACGCAAAGTAGAGTACAGTAATAAACTGCTGTAAAACTAACTAATGTGACGCCTAGATCACAGTGACACAGAGGCTGAAGTTATATGAGGGCTCAACTATGTCGTCCTCCTCAGTGATAAGACAAACCAACTGTGTGACTACAAAGTAGTGACATTTCTTCACGATTGCATCATCTCTCAATTCTTGTAAAGCTTATGGAAATGTAAAAGCGGTCCCTGATTTATGCCCGTTGTGCACCTTGATTGGAGGCACGGCTATGCCACAAGCGGTGTGCTGTCATCCTGAATACTAAAGCCTTCAGCTCCGCTAGCATAAAAGCTAATTAGAGCTTTAGCCGATTAGCTCAGCCCCTGTCTCCCCATTCATGATACATGATGGTGGCAATTACGATATGTAATTACAAGTAGCTGAAGTGCGGACGACAGGCTAATTGCTAATGATTACTCAATATGGGCCCTAATTAGATTAGCCTGAGTGACACTCAGGAGCTCCAAGGGTGACAGGCAGGTGAGAATGGTACCCCTTTGTGGAAGTAATGGCTTCACTCATAAGCACTGAAACAGGGGACTAAAGCTAGCCGTCAAAAGAAGATGGTGGAAATAAATGTCGAAGATGATGGAAAAGTCAATGCCCAATGTCCGGTAGACATCCTCTCCAACCTGACAACAGCCACTTCCTAAATAACAAAATGGCCGCTGAACGTACCTAGTTCCCGCTTGTTAACGTTTTAGCTCTGTGTTTCACAGAGCCATTGATCTCTGCGCTTGCCGATATGTGTTAGGAGTTGGCAGAGGGAGAGCTCAGTGGGGACTCAGGAAGCCTCTTCTTCCATATGCTTAATTGCTTTGTGGGGAAGAGGCCAGCATTGGCTGCAGTCCCTATATGATAGTGAGTTGTAGCAGGGGACAGGCACATTGGTGGTGATTTTTCATAAACATACATGTGAGCTCATGTTCATGTTTTTCTTTTGTTTTTGTTTGTTTTTCCCAGTATATAACCATTTTTCTATTCCCCCTCGCAATACATCCCTCTATTCTACTGTGGTATTTCACAAAGGCCTTGAACCTTGCATAAATTCTGCCGCAATTTCCCTAAAAATAAATATTTTAAAATCATATTTCCCAATGAATGGGCCTGGTCCCTCAGATCCAACAACCATTCCTGGACCTGAATCCAAAAGTGAGCCACCAATGGACAGAAATAGAGGATCTATTGATTCTATTTCCTCATGGCAGAATCTGCACAAGGCTGGCTGTAAAATGCCCCATATATTGAGCATTATTTTTTTATATTCGAAAATAACAGAGTTCTGTGTCAATTGTTGTTTTGTATATTAAATTATAAACCCAATGCCATGGTATTAGGGCATCAAAAATCTGTTCCTGTTCAACTATCTTGAATTTCATATGGCATGATTTGACTGTCCTTGTTCACAATGTCATTAATAAAAAGAATACCCTTCTTATACACATAATAAGACATAATTCATATACCTTTTCTCTAGCAGTTTATCAGAATTTAACCATATTATTTACTGTTATATTTGTTCTCTCTTTTCTGGAGCTATTTGGAAAGCATCTCTCTTTCATAACTTTATGACAAGAGAGAGAGCGAGAGAGAGAGAGAGAGAGAGAGAAAGAGACAGAGAGAGAGAGAGAAAGATTAAACCGACCATCCCAGATCGCCTATAAACTTATTATCCATACTTACTATACTTAATTAATATGAGTGAGCACATTTAATCTCAATAACGTTATCTAAATGTTCCTTGGTACAGTACAGTGTGTGTGTGCCCTCCAAATATATACTCTCTATCAGTGACGGAGAAACCAAATCAGAGAACCGAAGAAGAGGACACGCAGACAGAAAAGAGAAAAATAGCAGAGAGGTGATCCAAGGGGGATATTAGCTTACCAGAGGCTTCCCAGCAGCAGCAGCAGAGATCCAGATGCAGTGCAAAGGATCAAATGACCACAGGGCTGTGGATCAAAGCCTAAGCATTGAATTGTTCCCTTCTTTTTTTTTTGTCCCTCTTTGGACTGTGACCAACTGTATGGGGATATAATGTTCTGGCCTGTGCTGAGAGTGTTGTTGCCCGGTCTGGGTGAGAACAACACAAAACAGAAAAAAGGGATATATTTTGTGGAGGAGTGTGTGTGTGTGTGTATGTGTGTGTGTGTGTGTGTGTGTGTGAGAGAGAGAGAGAGAGAGAGAGAGAGAGAGAGAGAGAGAGAGAGAGAGACATGTATATGTATATGTGATTATCAACACAAAAGGGTCCAAGCTGCTTGGCTGAGAGGCAAGCTGAGTGAAAGCTCAAAGAGGGACGGAGGAGCTGGTTCCTCTGAAGAAGCCCTAGGGGGAGTCGTGCTCCAGTAAATTCCCTCCTCCCCACAGACTTCTCTCTCCAGTCTTATTATAGTAGCGCAGGAGCCAGTGGGACACTAGTCAGGCCCGGTACCCTTCAAACTGTCCAAAGTCACACTGTCTGCCTGCCTGCCTGTCTGTCTGCCTGCCTGCCTGCCTGACTACCTGCCTGCCTGTCTGCCTGCCTGCCTGTCTGCCTGCCTGTCTGCCTGACTGCCTGTCTGCCTGCCTGCCTGCCTGTCTGCCTGCCTGCCTGACTACCTGCCTGCCTGTCTGCCTGCCTGTCTGCCTGCCTGCCTGCCTGCCTGCCTGCCTGACTACCTGCCTGCCTGCCTGTCTGCCTGACTACCTGCCTGCCTGCCGCACTCCCGAGTCAGCACATCGCCCCGGTTACAAGGCCCCTCTTATGGAGGAGGCTGTGATCTGAGGAAAACACACCGACTTCAAATAGAAAACTAAAATAGAGGATGGCTAAGTTTCTAAGTTTCTAAGTTTTTAATTATTTCTGCTCGCCTCATTTGCCGGGACGAATCCCAGAATGCTTCAGTGGGCCCAACGTGTTAGTGTGGCAGAGTGTCGACTAACTGCAGGGCCGGCGCCAGAACATTCTCAGCATGGGGCATTGGATTTTGGTGGGGGGTCACCCATTTTTTGATATCTATAACTGTGGATAGGCTCTATAACCGATCACCACAAGCTTCAGTGCTTATGAGCGATACAAAACCTGGCTCACTCACTCGATTTTAGAGGAAAGCATAAATGTCCTTCGATATTCCATTATAGATTTTGTGGGAAGTCGGCAGCAGTCCGGTAAAATGTGTGTGTAATGACTGATGGAAACAATTTTTTTGTTAACGCCTATGTCAGGATTGTGACTATCTACCAACTTAAAACACATATTTACTACTGCTACCAACTCTGTTTGTCTTTGCACTGCTTTTTCACTGACAAACAGCAGCTGTTTTGGGAATATTTGACTTGATACTGGGGCGTGTCGGATGAAGTACTTCCCAGCGATCTAACAAATAAGGGTATTCATCTGATTCTCATCAAAGGCTATTACACTAACCCCAATTTCCCACAGGTATGATGAAGCTTAATGAAAATATGAGGAAAAAATCAATAACACAAAGCACCTGTGTACATCACAGAGAGACAAGAGAAGAAATATATATATTATATATATTAGAGGAAGTAGTAAGAAAAGCCTCAAAGTTGATTTCTCGTTTAAGGACATATTTTCAAACAATAATTCAACCATTAAACCAACTTTAATTCTAAAGTTATGAATTATTTTAATGCCCTTAACATTTGACATCAAAACCATAGCTGCTGTACCTTCTTGGAGACACAATTATGTGTTGTGTTCATGAGCGTCAGAGCTGCGCGGATTTGCACATTCAACCATAAATCCAAACCATAGCGCAGGGGCAATATATTGAGGGGATACCAGAATGTTTTTTAGGGGAGCTCGGGAGCATGGTTGGAGGTGCCTTGCCCCCCAATGCCCCCCCCCCCCCCTTTAGAGCCAGCCCTGACTAACTGACAATATGCTCCAGACACATGGTCTGTGTTTGTCCCTTAATTCAATGTGGTTGATGCAATTGTAACCACTATATGTGGTCTCATTGAATGGTAATAAATAACTTAGGGAGCAGCTGACAAGTATTTGTGCTTTGTGTTAGTGAGTCTACATGCAAATGCCATCGCATGTGCCACATCTGCATAATGAAACACATAGATTGCCTCAGAGTAGCTGAATTAATGAGTCACACACACACGCACGCACGCACGCACGCACGCACGCACACACACACCATGTGCAAGGTGCTCACACAGCTCTGTCCCAGTGAAATACTGTAGCCATTACACTTTTAGGGGTCAGTATTACATATGAGTGACTGGCGCCTCTTGTCTCAGTTCAGGGCCAGCCATGTGGACAGCCTTGGTGAATTGAGAGCTGCTGCAGAGAGCCTCACTACCTGGCGGTGCAACACCCTAACTCTTACCCACTTGACACCAGGTGGAGATAAAAAAGATAGAAGGCTGGTGTTGCATTACACCAAGCACCCTGAGACAGGGCGATAAATAGTTCTTTAGCCACAGAGTTCAAGTCAATTGGCCCTTGTGGAGTTTATCTATGAGGCGTGACGTGTTATACTCATACTCGCCACTAGGAGTGCAGCTCCTACTGTCACAGGCCCATTTTGAGAATTCTTTCAAAATGGTGGTGGGGGGGGGATTTTTTTTGCATGGCGAATAAGAAATGAAAGCCTTTAAACATTGAGAGATGAGTGCATAAATGTAGTAAAGCACTTCAATGTGTCACATGAAATTAAGGCACGCCGTGCATCATGTGACCTTTTTTTCTGACGTTTATCTAAATTTTTTATTGTGCCATCAGCACTAAAGTGAGAAAGCCCAAAGAGAGAGGTGCATGCTGGGCATAAGAGCATCTGGATGATGATGCTCCTGTTTGGTGACTCATCGTTCCACAATCGCTTTTCTAAATCACACACTTGAGTGTGTTGCCGTTGAGTGTTGTAACCTTTTACATCAAGGAGATGAAATCTAAAATGAACTGACAAAAAAATAAATAATAGGACAAAAAGAAAAAAAAAAAAAAAAAACATCTGCTGCCTTCAGACTTTCACATCTCCCAAGTTTAGAAAAAGTCATGCCTGTGGTAGCTCCACTTCCGTTACCTCATTGTTCATCTGGTAGGGTAAATCAGTGTAAGTGCTCCAGCAATTACTCGCCTGTCTCCATGGTGCATGTAGCGCTAACCCTCCTCTGCATCTGGCCTGCTGGGGCGAGGTTATGAATATTTCCTGCCCCATTAAAAATCAAAGCCTCTGTCTTCAGTGACTAGAGGTTCACTTTGAAGGTAGGAACAATATCCCCATATCCTTTGCTGTTGCTGACAAGGCCAGTTTCCCTCCTCCGCCCCCCCAAAAAGGACTATCAAATACCACAGTCCTTCACAAAGGGCTATCAAATACCACAGTCCTTCACAAAGGGCATTGGTTTTATATGATTATCAATATTGCCAGCATACTCTACCGTTTCAGCTGTTATCAATCATGTTCCCGGAGCACACATCTACACAGAAGAAGAAGATACAGCTTCCCCTATAGCTTCCCCTATTTAATGCTGTCAAAAATGACGGGTAGATGCTTTCAGTGTGTGTTTTAATCTGGCCTCACATCCAACATCAATGGTGTTCTCTGAGGAGGCTGCCATCCGGTCTGGTCATATCCAGCTTTATGAATGTCCAGGTGTCCAGGTTAGCACCAGACTGCTCCTGGGATAACACACTCCCAGCACACAAGAAACCAACTCGAGGACAATCTAGAGCGAACGAATACATCAACCGCATGGAATAATCAGGCCTGACGAGTGGCAACCTTGAAATCCATCTTCAAAGATATCGGGAGATGTGATCGGTGATATGATGGAGGCGAGCTAAGCCTCCCGCTGGTCTTCCACAAAAGTGAGAAATCTGCCTAAGCAATTAGATTATGGTAATTAGACCGATCCTAGACATCACCGACGGGATACTCTGCCAACAACACCTGATTACTGACTCTTATCCTGCCTGTGCATCTGTGTGGATGGAGACTGGGAGGGTACCTGAGGAGGGAGAGGCTTTAAACCAAACTCTGGATGGAGGCCAAATTTGATCTCTTTATTAGAGTTACTTGTCTGAATGACGCGTTTGAAAACACTTTACAGCTTCAGGGTGGACCTCATTGAAATTCAGGCCTTCGAGCAAACGCTGAAACTCGGTTAAATTGGCTTCCACCCGCTTCCAAAGAAAGATTCCACTGTGTCAATATCTCCCATAAACAGAGGCAGGGGGAGGTTGGTGGACTTGGAATACATAAGATTTACAGACAGCTGTGTGTACAATAGGACAGACAGCACCTTGGCCAAAGGAGTGGCGAACGTTTAAAGTGGTAAACAACTTCAAACACTTGGACAACATTTCCTCCACTCTCACTGGCTTCCCAAGCTTTGTGAATGGATGCGCCCATGCCTTTTTTGGTTGAAACACCAAAGCGCTGGTCTCTGTTCTTTGCAGCCCAGTGTTAAAAGCCGTCACCAAATGTCAAGCAGCCTGCTCTACTGCAGATAAAGCCTTGCAGCTGCACCGCGCTTCTCAAAGGGATCGACACTACACCACACCATGAGCGCCATACAGTATACGGTAGCCCTCTCCAGGAGAGAGAGAGAGAGAGACTTGCATGAGTCTTGAGAAACTTAAATACAGGTAGAGAGAGAGAGAGAGAGAGAGAGAGAGAGTGAGTAGAGGCTAGAGAGGTCAGAGGCCAGAGAGGGAGCAGGGAACAGTATCTGTCAGAAAGAACCCCTTGAGGCTTTTCAGGAGCTGCTTAGACCCACGGTCCTTGAACCACACGCATGCACGCACACACACACAGTGAATGAACACTACCTTAAAAAAAGACATGCCAGCAGCTAACAGCCTCCCAAGATCATAATGATACTAGCTCCCATAAATCTCTCTCTCTCTTCTTTTTAACAGAAACTTGCTCCAGGTGAAGCACACACTACTGATACTGTTGTCTCTGGTTTGATATGAAAAGGAAATATTGATCACAGAGACTTCAGAGTGTGGACAATGTTCCTGGAACAGACGCCCCTGCTTCCTGTCTCTCTCTCTCTCTCTCTCTCTCTCTCTCTCTCTCTCTCTCCTTCTCTCTCTACCCTCTACCTTTCCCCCGGATCAAAGTACCTGCCCAGTAGCACAGGACCCCTGCACTCAATAGCATCAAACGCTAAAGAGCTAAAAATCTTTCCACCGCTCTGGCTGTGCTTACTGCCACTGGTAAGGGATGGAGAGATAAAGAGATGGAGAAATGGAGAGATAGAGAGATGGAGAGATGGAGAGATAGAGAGATGGAGAGATGGAGAGATAGAGAGCGCAGGAAAGCTTGGCATCCTGTAGGTTTGAAACAGAAAGGGTAAATTCCTCCTATGCAATATGCATGCCGTCCTATTGGTCCAAGCACTTATTCTATTGACTATGCATCTAAGTTATCAGGGCAAAGATTTGCAGCTGTCAGCACTAACATTACCTGAAATGCCATTTTTCTATCAAGTTTGCTGACTTGGCATCCCGCGAACATCAAGACTACAGTATTCAATGATAAAGGAAATTCTCTGTTTTAACCAATACACACTTCAGTTTCAGAAGGTACCACAGCACCTGAGTCACTTACTGTAATATGAATTAGTATCACAGTAAAGTCATGCTATCCTCCCAATTCCACCAATAAACTACAATTCCATCCAACCCACCATCAGTACTCAACATCAGCGGGTGGTTGAAGACGGACAACAGTTTTACTGCCTCCTTATATATGCTCCTATCTCTCTCTGTCTCAGGACTGGCTGCCTTAAGGATGCACTGCTGAATCTGAGCATTGACCTTTACGGATCAATACTTAATACACTTTTTCTGCTGCCAAGTCCTTTTTGCTGCAATTTGCAACTTTTGTGCCCATTAGGTGGGAAATATAGCTGACTGGGTTTGTGCGAAGTGTGTGTGTGTGTGTGTGTGTGTGTGTGTGTGTGTGTGTGTGTGTGTGTGTGTGTGTGCGTGCGTGCGTGCGTGTGTGTGTGCCATATACATATGCGCGTGCGCGCCTGAGTGTCTGAAGAGGAATGCAAGAAAACATCTTTGTTTCCCCACAAAAGCAAATACTGTATTGTGGTTTGGCTGACACAAAAAAGCACATCAACGTAAGCCACCAAGTTGGTTTGGTTTTCATTAAGTGTATGTAATAGCCTGGAGGTTTGACAGAGCACCACAGACATTCTTTTACCAGTTGTGGGGAGGCTGTAAAAACACTGACTAAACACTGCAGTCAGTGTGGTGTAAAACATGACTAATTGGGGGTGCAGCTCGCTGGACTGGACTGTACTCTGGCCAACCATAAACTGTACCAGAACACTCTGTAAAAGAGGTTGGGGCCAATTAGCACAACATGTAACTCCATCTGAGCCTAGCTACATGGAGGCTACAGAAGGGGAAACACTCACATCCCTTCTTACTGCACACATTTATTCATAATACCCTGTATCAGAGCTCAGGTCTGTTAATGTATGTGACAAAATGATCCACATAAAGGTCAATGCTCAGATTCAGCAGATTCAGAGTGGGTGAGCTCTGTTCAAATCACTACTGTCAAAATCACTATTGTCAAAATCATTATCATCAATATCACTATTGCCAGCTATGGTTAGAAGCACAGGTCTAGGATCAGCCTACTCGTCTTCCATATACTAGTATGCCGTGGCTAGTGTGTCGAGCTATGCCACTGTGTGTTGGAATGGGAACGTAGCCAAGGAAGACATGAATAAGCTGGACAAGATCATAAAGAAGACAAGCGCTTCAATCGGATGCAGTCTGGAGTTGGAGTCAATGCAGGACATGTTCGTAAAATAAAAGCTGCAAGCCAAGACATGATCATGGACCTTGTCACACATCCACTACACAGCACTTTAATGGAGCACCAAGCCTCCCTCAGCAGGAGGTTCACCATGTCTGCTCGTTTCTTTACCCACAGCCATGAGACTTTTTAATGAGTGTAAATGATTAATTGATGGATGATGCTTCATAATATCAATGTTGTTGTCGCTAGTTTCCCCCCGGTAGGACAGACAACAGCATTCTCACTCGTTTAAAAATGATCTCTCAGGTGCTTTCAGATCTCTGATTGTGTTTTTTATTACGCATTTGTCGTTGTTTTGTTGTGTTGTCCTTGTAATGTATTGATGATGCAGAGTGGTAAAGTAATTTCCCTTTGGGATCAATAAAGCGCTACTCTACTCTAATCTCTGCTCATCATGTTGGATCGAATACAATAACGTTGAATTCAGTTTTGCATTCCCCCCTCTATGGTTAATATTAGTACAGTATATGGAAACGGGTACATTTACGTTTACATTTATGGCATTTAGCAGACGTCTTTATCCGAAGCGACTTACAACAAATACATTTGTTTAAGTAAGTGAATCATCTATCCAGCAGTCATCATAAGACAAAGTAATCAATGCTCACACCAGGGGCCATAGGCAGTCGTAATGCCAGTAGGCTATTTTTTTATTTTTATAAAAGGGGAGAGAACTTTTAGAACTTTAAGGGGAGAGAACTTTTACAGGGGGGTAGTGGGGGTGAAGAGGTCTTTAGGAGGGACTGTTAAGGTATAAGTAGGCTGACCCTAGGTCTGTGCTTCAAACTATAGTTGGCAATAGTGATTTTGACAGAGAATCAAAAAATAGCAAAATATTAACAAAATAGCAATAACAAATTTACAAAAAAGAGCAGCAGAGCTCACCCTTGCCTGTTGTACCACAGTGGTATTAGCAAAAGGGCATCTCCTAGCTCCAGAAGGCCAGCCAGCTAAATGTCATGCATTCCAGGAGTTAATTGAAAACAGGCAGCAGGATAGCTTCGTCATTCATTACTGTCAGCTGCAGAGTGAAACACCGGCACCCACAGTGCTATAGCACATGTATACATGAACATCAGTCAACGACATGCTACTTCATATAAGACAATGGGTGTCATCTGCAATGACCTACATTTGGGACTGGTGGCCCCTATTTACATGTACAACATTTTTTTAAAATTGGGGCGAAGTCGACCATCTTTACCTATTTCTAAAAGATGCAAGGAGACATACTTCAGTGGGAGTTTTGAATACGGCGTCTCGCGCTCCCATGACATGCAATGTATTTTCTGACTGTTTACAAAAACTGGTTTTTTATAATTACAATTAGAGTTGTAAGATATGTTTTGCTCTGCTCAGCACTATAATCTGGGAGTACTTTGTGCTTTGTGCTGTATTTCCAAATCTAGAATTCTCGATCACACCCCTTTTAGGTCTTCTAATGAGAACATCTCATTTTGAATGAGAAACTGAGCAAGCGGACGATCCCCTTCTGAAGCCCGTCCTGTAGCCTTCTCAACTGCCCTCTCTTCATCTACCCTCTGGGTAAACAGATGGAGAGAACCCCCAGTGGGCTGAACCTGGTCCTCACACACACACACACACACACACACACACACACACACACACACACACACACACACACACACACACACTCACACTCACACACACACACACACACACTCACACTCACACACACACACACACACACACACACACACGCACACACACACAATGTTTGCACATGCAAATAGGGGCCCCCAGTCCCCAATGTAGATCCTTGTAGATGTATGAAGTAGCATTGGATTGATTGGTGTACCAGAGTAGGTACCAGAGTTCTACTCTACTCTTCTACTCTGCAGCTCTGACAGTAATGAATGAAGAAGGTATGCTGCTGTCTGTTTTCAATTAACTCCTGGAACACACACACGCACGCACGCACGCACGCACACACACACACACACACACACACACACACACACACACACACACACACACACACACACACACACACACACACACATACTGGTGTACCACAAAATTCCGGGCCTGCCTGCAATGTTGAATCCCAATGCCGCCCCCGCACTCCCAAAAACAAATACATTGATTGGATCCACTTCTCACATTTCTTGCACCCACAACACAAACACAGATCAACACACTAACCCAACACGATCTAAAAATCATCAGCCTACTTATAATCAAGCACAAAACCCGATTTCTAACCAGTTAAATGTCTCTTATTCGGGAAGACAGAGGGGAAAAAACAACTGCCACTAGTTATTTTGAAGAGTGAAGTAAAGACTAAACTTTGACCCATTGGTGCACACAGCGCTAGCCGGCCAGAATGGAGGGGGAGGGAAGATGTGTGTGTGTGTGTGTGTGTGTGTGTGTGTGTGTGTGTAATCAGCTCACCATACGTTGCCCACATGGCTTTGGCGGTCTTCTCCGTCACACAGAGAGGCAGGACACGGGCGAGAGAGGAGCTTAATTATCACATTTTCAATACACTGTCGGTGATTGTCTGGTACCGGGTTTGGGCCCTAGGATGCTCAGTCTCCAGTACGCCAGTGACACAAACACACACACACACACACACACACACGTACACACACACACACACACACACACACACGCACACACACACACACTCACACAGATAGGGGCAGGATCAAGTGGCCATGGCTTGCTAAAGGGCAAGCCGGGCTTCTCCTCACACTGACAGTGCAGACCAGTACCACAGAAGCTTCCAGATGGAGGACGGAGAGCGAGCGGATGACGCCAGTTCAGATGATGTCAGCGTGGATGGATGATGGTGCAGCAGGGCAGTCAAACCATGGTTGTTAATAGTGGAGAAAAAGCCCTGGAGCCATTTTATAGGGGAGAGCTCTCTAGTCATTTAAGGGGATTCAGACATAGTTTAGCCTCCACTCAATGAGGTGAGGGAAATGGTATGTTGGTTATACGTCATTCTCAACAATGACTTCCTCAACGGACCAGACCACAAGATCTGTTTAGTTTAGTCATGTTGTTTGCAGACATAATATAGTGTGAAATAATATCCGCAGGCTAACATTTACTGTGGAAAATAAAACAAAGCCTATTTGGGTTAGGATGAAAAGGAGCATTTTCACAGTAAAACGATACTGTGATGGTTTCTTGCAGATTGAGTTTGACTGATGGGTTGGACCTCCGTGTCTCTCTAGACACATACTCTGACTCACTGTGGCGCTGCCACACACACACACACACACACACACACACACACACACACACACACACACACACACACACAATACCCCCACCCAACCCACCCAACCACCCACCCACGCACACACACACACACACACACACACACACACACACACACACACACACAGACACACACACACACACACACACACACACACACACACACACACACACACACACACACACACACACACATAATCCCCCCCCCCCACCCACCCACACAAGCACACAGCCCATCCCAGTTCCTGTCCTACATTCAGAGGGTCTGGTGGTGGACCCAGCGGAGGTGGAGGGTGGAGAGGAGATTGGAACCAGATGAATGGTGTGCTGCTTAGACCAAAGCCCCTATCTCTGTCTCCATCCCCGCCCTGGGCTTCTATTTCACATGTCACCTCCCAAAGCCCAGATTAAAACAATGTGGGGAGATGCTATGCCAAACACAGGCTTCTCTCAGGGGGTGCGCGTGCACGTGTGTGTGTATATGAGAGAGAGAGAGAGAGAGAGAGAGAGAGAGACATGTATATGTATATGTGATTATCAAAACAAAAGGGTCCAAGCTGCTTGGCTGAGAGAGAGAGAGAGAGAGAGAGTGTACATTGCTTTGGCAATATATATTGCTCGTGCTCAACAGTCATGACAATAAAGCATTTGAATTAAATTGAATTGACCGTGCT
>NC_139656.1:27480937-27483437 GCF_951799395.1 Argentina silus | reverse complement strand
ACATTTATGTTAATCTCAAGAGGCATTCGTATGATAAGAGGTTACAAATCTTACAGCATAAGAGCTGGATTTCACGGGGCAAGGACGGGGTCAGACAGGGGGTGAGTCATTTATCAGTGTGATGCAGGGCTTTTGACAAGAAATACAGGCGGCGGGGTCAAAGGTCGGCTAACGTGACGCTCCACACACACGCACGACGAGAGGAGACGCATGCGCTGGAGGGGTTTGTGCTGGGGGTGAAGGTTTGGGTGATTGGTGGGGTGTTGGGAGAAACTCTCAGTGGGATTTGTCAGTGTGTACAGTAGACTTTTGCACACACACACACACACACACACACACACACACACACACACACACACACACACACACACACACACACATGCATACTGTGACACACACACTCACGCCTGCACGCAGTTTTATTATAAATCACGCTAGCAACAGAGGTGATGCTACAAACTAGCTACACAAGCTAGCTAGTTAGCTATATGCTTGTTTTGATACTGGCTAACGTAGAGCTACCTAGCTAGCTCCACACCAGTGTGGCTTTGTCGTAAGCTTGAAAGTTTAAACACCGATAGCACACAGTTTGTTATATGCTGTGTGGGGCCACTGCTTAAAAAAAACATGGTGACAGCTGTAGTGTAATTTGGGAGATCTTCACATTGTATAGTATGTACAGATGTATTGAATCGGTTTGGTGCCAGCCGAATCATCCCCAAAATTCAGGAAATACAAATGTGCACTTAATGTACAGTGTTACCACTACGGTCACACAACGACCTCCCAGCCATTAGCTTCTAATGTGCACTGATTAGCCACACGTCACTGGTGTGTGTCACATATACTTGGATGGGTCACGCCCAGGGCCAAAGACCTTGGGAGGTCAACCGACCACAGAAGATGACCCCTATGACCCCAATCTATGCACATTCAGTCCACACTGGTCCCCTCCAGACCACCCTGAAACTGATTCTGAAGCTATCTGAAGACTCTGAGTAGAAACAGAGAGTCTGTCTTATCGTTGGAGACCTCTCCTGCCAGTGAATGTTGGATACTATCAAAGCAACATGCTTGTCTAAGTAGTCTCTCGCCACCCATACCAGCTAATGCGGTATGTCTGGAAAACATTTACAAGATTTTGAGTAGGGAGAAAAAAAATCTTCCAGGCAGGGTTTTCTACGGACAGACACTCTCCCTACAAATCACAAGTCTGGGGAGGTGGGGTTCAAAATAAAATGGAGGAATCAGAGGAGGAGGCTCGGAGGAATGACGATAGCCGGATTTCCTGCTTTCCTACATCCCTCCCATTCCGTCTTAAGGACACGGAAGCCAATAGTTGAGCAGGCGGTTAGCCGGGAGAATATGTCATTTGTGGGAGGCAACCCGTCTGACTTGGGAGAGTATTCTCTATGTGTTCTGGCACACTGTATTTGAAATACATGGACGTGTTTTGTTTTTTTATACGTTTTACATTTTTTAAGTTATTTTTTTTTTGGTTTGCAGCGTGCGGACAGCATTACTAACTCCTGTTACACTGTTAATACAAATTAAACACAATCATTTGTAAACCGTTTACAAAGCAATGAAAATTGATAAGGACCTTATAAACAGGAAATATATTAAATATGAGAAACCTTGTCAGGTTCAACGGTTCAAAAGTTGAAAGGTCATTGTAGTGGATGCATAGTGGATGACCTATTGCCCCAGGTCATTTATTATGTCCAACCTATCTCTCTGAGTGGTCAACCAGCATTAATGTTCATTCTATAGACTCTATTTTAAAGTCGTTAAATGATGGCATAATGGTGTCATCACATTACTATCTAGTTTATGAAACCACTCTCACTCTCACTGATGTCATGTGACTTGAATTGGCCAGGGTAAATGGGGGTTTCATTTGTGATTGACAGCTGCAGTAACCAATGAGGCAGAAGAGACCTGGCCGAGATCGCCATTGAATACAGATCTGAGGGGGTTTTCATTAAAAGCTGATTTCTTCTGAGGGTTTTGACAGCTGCTTAAGTGAGGAGAACAGAGAATGACAGCAAACAGCCTATTATCCTATTATGTTCTGAATGACTATAGACCAGTAGCCTTGATATCCCACATCAAGACCATGGGAAGACTGGTGCTAGCACACATGAGGCACACATTTCACCCTGGTAAAAACTTCCTTGGACCGCCTGCAGTGTGCCTACAAGGCAGACATTGGTGTGGATGATGTCATCATCTACCTGCTACACAGAGCTCACTCTCATTTAGATAAAGCTGGTAGAACTGAGAGGGTCATGTCCTTTGATTTCTCCAGTGCATTTAACACCATATAACCCTTACTACTTGCAGGATGCAGGTGGACTCCCCCATTGTTTCGAGGATTACAAACCACCTGACCAACAGGCCACTGTTTGTATGGCTGCAGGGATGTGTGTCGGACTGGGTGGTGAGCAGCACTGGCGCCCCCCAGGGGACAGTTCTGGCTCCCTTCCTCTTCACCGTC
>NC_139656.1:27468437-27473437 GCF_951799395.1 Argentina silus | reverse complement strand
CACGCACGCACGCACGCACGCACGCACGCACACACACACACACACACACACACACACACACACACACACACACACACACATACATTCATGCCACGGACATACACATAGATCAGATCCGCCCAGTCTACATATGACAGGTCATCCTGGGAGACGGTTTTTGAGGGATATGGAAATTGATCGGAGCGCTTCACCTCTAGGCTGCTCAGCAGTCTGTGCCGGGGAACGCCAGAGTCATTCCTGATGCCGGGATCAGGAGGTCAACTCATCAAAATATTTCATAAACACAGCACTACAGGATCCGCTGCATTGCAAAGAATCCCGATACAGGGATCCATGTGAAGATAAAAACAATGCAATATGGTTTTTGAAAAGATCATTTCAAATTATTTCAATGGATAATTTCTTATGGATTGTGATTCAAAGATGATGACGGCTATTCGTTCAAAAAAGGTAAACAGTTTTCCAGGATGAGTAAAACAATTACCTTCTCACGATGCAGAGAGCAAACGGTTGAATTAATAGGCGGTTGGGTTTCTTTTTGTACTTTATCATACATATTGTTTTGCATCCCAAATACAATTTGGAATCATTATGGAAACCAGGTTTGATTAGATAGCGCTCTATATCCACTTCTATAACACTTGTCCTCACAATGACAAACCATTTTGTGAAGCCATTTTGTATTCATTCAATCATGATACAGTATAACATTCCACAGAATACAAGTGAGAGACAAGATGGACGATCATAGACCACAGGAGGCTGGTGGAGGTAGAAAGAGTCCGTCCTCCTATTTCTACCTCCAACAGCCTCCCCTGTCATAGACAATTGAGTGTGATGCAGAGTGATGTGGCTCTGCAGCAGAGCAGCCCAGCGAACACAGGGCCAGTGTGAGTGGTACTTTAAGAGCCCTGTTAAGGATGCTGTATATCCCAACCACAGCCACATGTGAACTGTTAACCTCCTGTTTATGAGCAAGCAAACAAACGAGATGGAGCGTGACTCATACACGTCCGTGTATATATACGAGTTCAGCATCCTCCTCATTAGCGTAGCATAAACACACTCTAATTGATTCGTTTTTGTTTTTTTTCAGAACGATCCAGTGTTTTTCCTGTATCATGACTTGGGCTGAGGCAGACCACCCGGAGGACGGGCTCATTGTGATGCACGGAACGGAATCAGGAATGGTATCAAACACGTTTTCTACCTCCACCAGCCTCCGCTGAGACAATCTAAGGAAAGCACTAGCAAGGTCTAAACAGCTACTTCAACAGTGGGGCGGTTTCTCTGTCATTTGTCCTGGTTCTGGAAGAATGCAAAAGATAAGAGAGAAATTTGAACGACAATCGAAAACCCTGCAGCAGTAACTGACACATGGAGTCAGCTGTCTATCTCTACTCCCTACTCCAGCCTGAGGAAGATCCTCACAGCGAGACAAAGCAGGCGGAATGAACGAGAAAAAAAAGACAAATAGAAAGAGAAGGACGGACAGAGCGAGTGAGTGAGGGAACAAGGGAGGGAGCGAGAGAGTGGAGGAGTTCACTAATGTAATCAATGCCCCGCTCGCCTCCGCCTTGCCTTCTGTAACTGCTAAAGCAGAGGGAATCACTGTGTGTGCCAGAGAGGGAGAAAACAGAGTAAGCCGTGCCAAGTTTCTTCTCCCCCCCCCCACCCCCCCACCCCCACCCCCCACCCCCACCCCCCACCCGACACTTTCTTTTTCCCCTCTCACGTCTGTGAGTGAGTAGGGAGGGTGGCTAGCACGCAGCAGAGGCGGCGCTGGCTAGCTCTAGCTCTCTTCCTGGCTGTGCTGCCCTGCCGACAGCAGCTGGTGTTTGTGCTTGGGGAGGCTGGGGCTAGCGCTGTCCGCGCTGTGGCCGTCGCTAGGCTGCTACGCTCATTAATAAGGTCCTGTCTGGTTGTTTAATAAACTTCCACACGTTTCCCTCCGCCGCCTCAGTGAGGGTACGCAACACACATGGGGGAGCGGTTGCCAAAAAAACAGAGATGCTTAACCGCCTTGTCTAACACAGAGCACCGCTACATTTGTCAGAGTCAAAACCCATTGTGGAGGTGAAGGATAATTTTCAGGCAGCGATTAAGTCTCCCCCCAAAAAAAAGAAACTCCAAAATGGATGCTATTGTTCCATTGAGAAGCTGGCTTTTGTTGGCCGGAAATGCTAACAAAACGTTTCGGGTTAACAAGTGCTCCGGTAATGGTCGACTTTGGGAGGAGCTTTAGGGCCGAGGATATTCTATTTTCCAGGCTTGGGCTATAGGACCATATTATGCAGCCATCTGGGACATGAGGGTAGAATCCAAACCGTTCAGGGGGCTATGGAGGCCCACAAGCCCATGGCATGGGGAGATTGGATGCCACAGGCGAGCAGACATCCCTGGCCACAGTGGGGAGAGGGAAGACCAGGGCCATGAGTACTCGGGAGGCCTCTCCACTGCCAGGGACAGGGCCATATGCCAGCGGGGTACTCCTGGGCTAGTCTTTACCTTGTACTTTATGTTCCATGTATCTGTCCTAGCAATGATGGTGGCGGCTCAGATCACGTACAGTACAATACAACCTCCTCAAGTGATGCTGCTGCACATATATTCATTCAAAACATTCAACATGTACTGTATATTCCCGATGGGACCAAAAATGTATGCACTCACTGCAATGTAAGTCGCTTTAGATAAAAGCGTCAGCTAAATGACATATATTATATTATATTATTATATTATTATTTGCTGACAACATCAATTCGATGTGGAATCCATTCCTTCAATGTCATTTTCCCCTGTCCTTCCAATGCCAACACAGCAACAGTGGACATTTCACTTAATTACTTGCCGCCATAATATTGGCTATGTCATCATCATCAACATTATCATCATCATCATCATCATCATCATCGTAGTCGTCACCATGCCTACTGAGTTGTGTCTCAGTCTCAATGTATGGCATCACTGAGAACTTTGTGAAGGAGCTGCAGAGTCACTACCTATCTTCCGCTGTAGACTGAAGACCCATCTCTTCAGTCTACAGGACTGTCCCTCCTAAAGACCTCTTCAAATCCCAAATGGCCCCTGTTCCTCTGTTCCTAGCATAGATGTTTGCTTATGATGACTGATGTACAGTGCCTTCGAGGTATTCACCCCTTCACTTTTTCTACATTTTGTTGGTTTATAGACTCAATTTAAAATTGATTAAATTAAGAGAGTTTGCCGTCAATCCACACACAATACCCCAGAATGACAAAGTGAAAACAGGTGTTTAGAAACTTCAGTAAATTTATTAAATTTGAAATACAGAAATACCTGATGTACATAAGTATTCAGACCCTTTGCTATGACACTTAAAATTAGCTAAAATGCAAAAATGTCATCCATAAAACACTCAGTAAGCTGAATTGAGTCCATCTTAATGCAAGGATAATAGTTCATGTAATATTGGAATTAATCTTTGTTTTTATAGGGTCTCTGATTTGCATAGGAATCAATTACACACTGTGTGGATCAAGTTGTCATTACAAATCGAGCAAATGGAGAGGAACAAAACTGCTCAGGAATGAGACCCTGAGGCCTGGGGAGACTGACAAAAATCTACAAAGTTGAATGGTGGAGAGGAAAAATCAGTCGATGGGACAACATCATCTCATCACTCTACAAAATTGGTCTATAACCAAGTGGCCAAAAAGAATCCCTTAATGGAATCTTATATCCATAATTGTGTTTGCAACAATGAATTCAAGTGATACAGCAAAGAAAGTGGCTGGAAATGTGTTTATTTGGTTGTACTACAAAGCATTACGTTTGGTGCAAATCCAGCACATGCAATGCAGTTTCCGCACCATCTCTCGTGTGAAGAATAGTGGTAGCTGCATCAAGTTATGGGTATGTTTGTCACTGGCAGGGACTGGGGAGTTTGTCAGGATCAAGATAAAATTATGAAATTTGCTGAGTTGGTAGTGACATCTTAATTTACACAGTGTGTAATTGATTCCTAAGCGAATCAGAGACCCTATAAAAACAAAGATATTAATTCCAAAATTACATGAACTATTATCCTTATAGTCCTAGATGGACTCAATTCAACTTATTGAGTGATTTGTTGATGACATTCAATTTTAATAAATTTACTGACATTTCAAAAAACGTGTTTTCACTTTGTCATTCTGGGGTATTGATGGCAAATTCTTTTAATTTAATCCTTTTTAAATTTAGTCTATAACACAACAAAATGTGGAAAAAGTGAAGGGGTCTGAATACTTTCCGAAGACACTGTATAGATGATTCACTTACTTTAGACAAATGTACTTGTTGTAAGTGTCCGCTAAATGTCAAACATGTAAATGTAAGTATCATGGACAAGGAACTGAGACTCCCAGTGAACATGAGCAACAGAGCACAGAATACAGAGAAAGACATGAAGACAGAGAGAACAATACAACACTGTACAACACAACACTGTGGCCCATTCAGTATAGGAATAGGATATTGAGTAAGAAGTGAAAAACAGGATCCCAGTGTGCTAATGAAGTACTTTCACAGTCCAACGTTGGTCAGGATTATGATTAATGCAGTTGTAGTATTTCACTGAGATCAGAGAGAATATGAATTGAATAGGGATATTAAAAATATGGAGTGTCAGCAAGACAGCCATATATTATCTCATAAGAAAGGAGAGTGAGAGAGAGAGAGAAAGAGAGAGAGAGCAGGACATGTTACTCAAAAATGATACTTAAGCTCTAGTGATTAATATTTAATTCTGTTATTAGTACTTACACCTCTATTTGAAACATGTATTACCTCAGTACAAGGTTATACTCACACACACACGCACGCACGCACGCACGCACGCACGCACGCACACACACACACACACACACACACACACACATGTTTTTCTATTATAATATAGCATATCTTAGCTTTTTTGCATCACGCTAATTAGAACACAAGTAAATACTGTTTCAGCTATAATGTGTGCTTTAAATAAA
>NC_139656.1:27450937-27460937 GCF_951799395.1 Argentina silus | reverse complement strand
CTGTATTTGTGAATATTTGCTTATTCTAGCCATTGCTGCTGTGCCCCTTTATTTTCTTTACTGAGAAAATACACTGTTGATTAAGCATATTCACTGGCGAAGAGTCAGCAGATAGAATATGGCAAGAGATTTGTATTCCAAAACAGGCCGTAGCAATGCTCCTCCTAACATACAGCTTTAAGCACACATTCGTGTCACATCCTACACTACCACATCTTAAATAAAAAAACAACAAAAAACAACATTGATTTCTTTTTTCTTCCTTCGACTGCTGTAAATGGCATGTCTTATTCTAAATGCCACATTTCACCACACACACAGCCTAGGTATGCATGTTAGAGGGGACCTTAGCCTTTTGCCTTTTCCGCCCCCCGTGTACACTGCAGTTAGGCTGTCAAATCTCATGAGCACCAAGGTAGAGGGGCCAGGAATAGACACAGGAGAGACAGCGAATGAATAAACAATGGTGGAGGGGGACACAGTGGCACCTGCATTAACCACGCACATTTCCGCTAAAACCCCAAAACAGACTCAATTTCCCGCTATAAAAGGCAACAGCAGCAGCCGCAGCGTATAAACACAACCACAATGATTAGGGTTTTTTTTCCAAAGAGGAAATTCATGTCAGGCCTAAAGAGATGGGATAGAAACATACAGGTTGTTGTTGTTTTTTCCTCTGGGAGAGAGGCAGCTAAGGGAGAGAGGCAGCTAAGACTGCATCGGTTGGAAAGATCCTTGAATGAGACCCATGGAGCAAATGATGCTGGTTATGTTCATTATGACTTGATGGACTGACAACATGGGTGGCTTGTGCTATGCCTGTCCAAAAATGCAACCACACCACAGAGACATTCAACCAGAAAGATACACATCTGCATGTCCAGCACGGGGGAAACGCTCCATATCACCCAGAAGTAAAGTCTAACGACTCGTAGAAAAACTGGGATGGTGGTACCATCTGTTCGGGGGATGGAGGGGGAGGTGGGTGGGGGGGGGGGGGAGAATGTGACTGGAAAGACTACTTCAGCAGAGTTAGCTGCTCTATAAGCATGGCGGCTCCCTAACCTAAGCTTAATAGGTGACTTAATATCCTGCACAAACAGGGATCAATCCCCACTGTGTTTGCTTTTCATTTCCACAGAAAAGGTCGAGGTCCTTTATTTATGAAACACAGTCCAGAGCTGAGCAATTGCCTGCCATGGAGAGGGTATCATGCTGTCCTCATAATAACACACAGACTGTAATGTGTCCACCATTGCACAATGTTTTTAACCCACCTACATCAATTAATAGACCCATTACTGCCTATGAAAAGTAACAGAAGAGCAACCAATGGTTCAACTTTGTGCGCATGAACATTCCCATGCATTATGAGGAGTACACATTAATAAGTGTGTGGAATCAGCTAAATTAATGAACCCCCTAATAATCCTTGCAGGATATTTGATTTGTTGGCAAAACTGACAAAACTGAGACATGCACATTATCCTCTATTAGGATTGCACAACTCTGCAATTCCAATTAATAATAAGAAAACTATATTGTAAAAAGCTATGAATTAGATGCGAACACCATAAAATATTGACATTGATGTTTTTGGATGACCATAAATGAACATCAACGAACAGCAAAGCAATGAATCACAACAAAATGCAATCACCCATGATATTTGACTTTCATGGACAATCAGCTTCTTCTATGCACTTTAGAAAGACCCTGTTTATGTTGTGTAGGCCAAATCCACAAAACTACACTATATCACTACACTATTGCACGAAGGCACACACTCATGCACACGTGCACACACACACACACACACACACACACACACACACACACACACACACACACACACACACACACACACACACACACACACATGCTGGAGTGACTAACAAGTCTATAAATCTGCAGGGTGGGGTTGATATTACAAGACAAATATTTTGGGAATTAATATTCGTCCCCTTTTTTCTCTATGAAAACATGATGTGCATATGGTCTGAATTACAGAAAACTCAAACCATTCAAAAGCACCTCTCAGTGCTTAAGTAAAGAGGCCAGTTCCTGTTCCTCAGCACGGATACTCTCTCAATCTGGTAGTAATTTAATCAGTCACAGCTCAAAGTGAGGTATTATACGTGGTATGGTTAGTGGGTCACAGTTCTGGTAGAACCACTAACAGCACCTCTAGAAAGACACAATAACTGAGCTTCTAATACCATTGATGCATGCCGTAATTCCATGGGCAACCATACATGTAATTATGATCAAAGTCAAAGTCAAAGTGGCTTTATTGTCAATTCTTCACATGTCAAGACATACAAAGGAATCGAGAGGACGTTTCTCACTCTCCCACAGTGAGACAGATAAAGTGCCCAGGCACAACAGATAAGACATACTAAAAGTAAAACATTCAACAAACATTCAATAAAAATAATTGATTAGAAAAATAATGATTAGGGTAATTTGACAAAATACTGTATGGGGAAAGGAGCAACAGTGCACATGAATTAACTGTAAAAGAGACTTAAGCAAATTATGCACCTCTTATTTTCAACTAAACAATAAAGCATTCAAGACCAGAACTGGCTTGATCAATGGGATGAGGCAATTTTTTGCCCATAAAAAAAAGCATCTTATGAAACACGTTTCTCAAGGACCAATGTTTTTTTTAAATATTTGTCCTTCTGAGAGTAGTCATGTCCAGAGTCAGAAAATTGTAATCAGCACATGTCATAGTTACTGGCCGCCAGGTTTTGTGAGGCACGCCTCATCTACAGTGGGTAGCTCGTATAGATTTTCACTGCCTCACTCCAGATATGCTATGAGAGAGCAATAGAATGGGAGGTGATTGCTGCATGTTTGGACGTGGTGGGCTGAAGGCGGGCAGGGAGAGAGGGAAGGAGGGAGGGAGCGGGGGATCTAGGAGAGGACGGGGTGGGGGTGGGGAGGGGGATGGTGTCACTGTGATTTCTGTCAACCAGCTGAAGTGACTCTCAGTGATGGGGGTGTGTCCCCTGCTGTGCAGCGCTGGGCTAATTAAAATCTACCCCCAACCCCCACCATTCACTCACCACAGAGCCAGTCTCAGTGGGGGGGTGGCCTGGACCATGTGAGGTACAGTACCTTGTTTAGAATGCGTACCAACCACCAAAGCCATGAGCAGGGATGGACTACTGCACAACAACAACTCCTTCTATAATACTCCTAATGAGATTTATAATGAACAGAGCAGTGGCTTATTCCAAACTCATCACGGACCATAGATTTAATAGATTTTTCCATTTCTGACAGGAATTACTATTATTCTTGTTTTGATTGCAGAAATACAAGCTTCTGAATCAGTGCAAGGATTCCTCCATTGGTGAACCATTAAAGATGCATTCACTGTCTTGGACAGGTACAGGGGAAAAGAAAGGGTCTTTATTACGTTCCTTCATGCGCATCTGAGTGACAGAGAACCTGTGACGGTCCACCAGTTCCACTGAGTTGACGTGTCATGCCGAGCCTACTAGCGTGACGAGCACCTGAGCGAGATGCTAGCTACTGCTAACATGGGGGCCAAGGTGAATGCTAATTGATTTGGAGGGGAGATGGTGTGTGCATGAGATAGGGAGAGCCTCTGTGGCTCAATGGATATTTCCCCTCCCTATATTCGGACAACAATAGAGCTTCTATCTACCAGAGCCACTTGACTGCAGCTTTCACCCGTGAGACAGGCAGAGAGAGTAGGCAAAGAGAGTAGGAGAGGGTGGGGGGGGAGGGGGGGGGGGGGTTGACTGCTAGTGATTTGAGGCCAGAGCACAGCAAGATGTCACTTCCTAACCTCTGGCTCTGGCGACTTGTGTCATCTCCACACTTGACAGATAATTTGCAGCCTCTGGAGATCCGGTGTAAATATAGACCAAGGGACAGATATGTTTTTAACTCATTGTTTGCATCAACATGATAAATCACAACATGATACAAACGCTGCAGAAAAGGTATTCACATGGCATCCTAGGTACTTCATTCATTGAAGTGTGATATTTTGTCGTTGAGCTTTTGAATGGGGAGGAGAGGGAGGGAGGAGGGGGGAAATCAAGAATCGTAAAGGTCAACATCTAAGTGTTCTAAAAATAGAGTGTGAAACGGCAAGCCACTGGGCGAAAGACAAATCCAAGGGGAGAACTGAGGATCTGACTCCAGCCGAAAGGAGACTTCGTTTTCCCCATCATCTCTCTGACACATGAATGATGACAAGGTTATTCACCGTCAGTAATTTAAAACATTTTCATCGGAGGCCATCAGCTTTTTCAAAATAGGGGGTAAAAGATGATTACATGTGAAAGGCTTCTTACTGTACGGTAGCTATGTGCTTGGCTACTGTATTTCCCTGCCCATAGAGGTAAGAGGATGGGCTATTGGAAGTAACAGATAATAACATTCACCAAAGCTTTGATATCTCCATCCATAGCTAGCCTTGGGGTGAATTAAGACAAGGTTAGCACTGCTCAACAATGTGTGGCCAATAACAAAAGAGGTAATTAGCTAATTCAGATGTACAGTGAAGGAGAGTATATCTTACTGGATGCCCTGGATTAGAGGGAACAATAACTTCTAATGTCATTTGTAATGACAATTCACTTACATAAAACTCCGTGACCATAATTAATTAGAAAAGTTGGATTGACTGAACTTCCCTTAATGTTTATTTACACACTGAGAACTTTCAGGCACGGGGACGAACTGGAATGCCATGAGGTAAAGCATGTCGTTTCCGCCGCTTGGGCTGGGTAGCGTGGCCTGTCTAACTCACTGCCATAATGCAACTAATGAAAGCTCTCGTCACTCCGTGGACAGGCCAGCTAATTGCGGTGGCGTGCTCCGCTCTCTTTCCGACGGTTCAGCTGGGACATTGTCACACGTGTCTGAAGGCATGCCCAGCGACACACACACACAAACAACACAGATGTAAAGAACTAACAGCCTGACACACACTCTCTTGTGTATGCACTACTGCATTTATACCCCTGATGATGATCCAAAAGCTCGAACCTCTCCGACTTGCTGCCAACAAGGTAGGATGTAGCTTACATTATTAATAGAGACATTATTACAATGTTTACACATAGGCCCGGGGGAAGCTGATGCAATGTTGTAATTTACAAGAAATACTGTCATCGCGTAATGCGACCACGCAATGGAAATGTTTGCGCAAACTTGGCCACAAATCCCCAATTCAAATGTGTAGCATACACCAAGACCATTTAATTGCACAATTGCTGCCAGTTGGTCGCGCAAACAACAATATTCATCACTCAAACAAATCCTAGTTAAAACTTCATGAACTCCATAGGCTATAACAATCAGCAAATGTTGAAGTTGGCGGTCTGAGAAGTGTGTCATGCCTTGGTCATGGAGGCTATGAGCTACCTCAGTAGGCATCACCAATTTCCACCCTGCTAGAAATTAATTGTAGCTTGATATCTTTTAGAGATCCTATTTTATCACCACTTTATATCACCATTCTGTAGTTTTGAAAAATAATTTTGAGATAAGAGTACCTGTTGGACAATAATGTAAATTCTACTATAGTACGTCAACCTCAGGGTATTTGCATTTACTAATTACTGAGATCAAATATGATCAAATATGGAAATACAACATTGATTGTGTGATGATTATAGCCTAAACATTACCTGCCATTTCCCCTTATTTCATGAGTTCAGAAAACACAATTACTTTTCGTTTCCATTACTATATGATGAAATGAACGTATGTGGCTCTTGCAAACATTGAAAGATCTTCACACATTTAAAAAATCAAATTATATCCAATTGAATATATGAAATCTCTAGCGTGACATGTAAATTACGAAGAGGAATAATTCTAATGTCACATGAATTGCATTGTACTTAAGCACAAATAAGTATGACTTATTTATTATAACGGCGCGTGGCTCATGCACTGAACTTACCCAGGAACAATGAGTGGAATGAGCCAGACATCACGACTCTCATCTGGGGCGAAAAATCCACACAAAAGATCGGAGAGACGTCTTCTTGCTTCCCTTAAATGAATTGAAGTATTTTACCTATGCTCACAAATCTAAATTAAATCGAAAGTCAGCAACTGAAGTAAGTGGGTTTGTATGAACCTTATGTCACACACACACACACACACACACGCTCTCCCTGTGTCCTTGTGCTCATTCAGACAGACAGCGGAACATTTTCATTTTTCCTAGAACCCGGAGTTTCCATTGAATACACCGCGGATGCATGTCCGAGGTCTCCCCTCGATCCGTGCGCATGTATGCCCTCTCTCCCTCTCCGCTCCGGCGTTTGTTATATGAAATGAAAAGAGGGTACGATAGGTGTACGCACAGCACGCTGAAAAAGGGGGACCTCTACAGTTGCGAGCGCACACATGCCCTTGCGGTGCCAGGCAGAGCGAGCAGTTTCACACCAGCATATCCTCCTACGGGACAAGCATGACGACTATTGGCCACTCCTTATCCCAGGTACAGCATCCCCGTAGAACACAGCACTGGAGTAAGAGCGACTGTAGCAGAAGGATACAACACAGCGTATGGAAGCTCTCTCTAGGATCTTTAACTGCATCATATGCGTACTGTACATAATGGCATATATTGAAGGTAACGAAGGTCAGGGTTAGTATTTCTTTTCATTGATGTGTTAAGCACAACATAATATTGTGGACATACCTTTCTTGACATATTTTTGCCTAATTATGGTAAATACAATTTTGGTGTCTGCAAACTACAACTAGGGAATGCGAATGAGAACCGACCCATAGAGTCACCAGCACAATGCCCATTCCTCTCTGTTGGAGGTGAATGTAGTGTATCTAACAGCAGGGGCATTGGAAAGTAAGTAAGCTTTAGTATAGCCTAGTACAGTAGGTAGGGTTTGTGTCTCTCTGTATCTGTGTGTGTGTGTGTGTGTGTGTGTGTGTGTGTGTGTGTGTGTGTCTGTCTGTCTGTCTGTCTGTCTGTCTGTCTGTCTGTCTGTCTGACAATGATTGACAGCATTCAGTCTAGGATCTACCCACAACAGAACAGGCCGTGTTTACGGTTATCTATATTGCAACATGAGAGTGTCAAATCTTCATCGCTATTCTGACATATGCTGCCGTTACTCCCCTTCCTGATTGCTACTGTAGATAGTTATTCTACTGGCCATTGGAACCATGGTGAGTCTACCAACAGAATAAATGAGACAAAAGCTGAACATGATCTTCAGTGTGTGTGTGGACTGTGAATCTCTGCCTGAAATAGCAGAGAGCGGAACAAAGACAGGGGCTCATTAAAAATGAATCAAGGGTATATCGGCCCTTGTGTTTTCCCGTGCTCAGGGATTCTGTGTGGCTCAATAGAGGCAAAGGACATTACCATCATTCCAAAATAATGTCTTTCATTAAAGCTACACTTAGCACCGCAACTATTCCAAATGCTAAAAACCATCATGACGCAGTTCAGCGTCAACCCACTGCACTGTTATCAAAACACAACCAAACTATTCCTTCCGAGAAAAGTCATCAATATCTATCCTGTGAACGTATGACACAACGGAACAAAGGAGACACATTTCATTCCTTTCATGATGGAGGCCAAAAGTGAAAATCAAGAGTGAAAATATGAGGTCCTTTATTGTTTTTGTCAAGCGTGTAGGACTGTTGAAGCAGCGTGCTGTGGAACCTTGGGGAGCTGGAAAGGGCATCATTGTCAGTGTAAGCTGGGATGAGTCAGTAGGCAGCTCCACAAAACAGACTTTCTAAGAGAACCACGAGATAGACAGGCTAAGGGAGATATCCTCTCCGTTACACAAAGCCAATATTCAGTCTCCATTTAGTATTGTAGCGAACGGCGGGGAAGAGCAGCTTGCCCTAAGTGGGAATCGAACTCACAATCTTCCGCTTACAAACCGGTCGCGCTAGCTACAACACCAAGAGAGTTAACTCCTCCTACAACACCAAGAGAGTTAACTCCCTTGGTGGAGCTGCTTACGGGCCTCATACAGGGTCGTTACAGTATCATGATCTTTCACAAACCGAGGAATGTGATTTAGTGACTGACAGGAAAGGACGATTTCACTGGTGATGTTGATGTCATTGGTGGTATGCCAATGGTCAGGAACAATCATAGATGGAAAGATACTTGGTTGAAGCCGTTCTGTTCAAATTAAATACAACTTTTGGTTATCATGAAGACCAAAAAAGATAATTGACCTTCACTGTGGTGAGACTAAAACCTCTCCGGTTAGGTCTGTACCACTTAAATACCAACCAGCTATGTTACATAAGACTTTAAAAAAAGCAGTGCTAGCATAAATTAGCCAATCAATAGTATGTAGAGTATTTACAGTGCTCCTCTGTCCTTGTGCAGGATGCGAAGAAGACCTACTGCAGATCCTTTTACAGGAGGCTGATATTTCAACCACACGCACGCACGCACGCACGCACACAGACGTCCTTGTGTGTTCTCCAGCTTCTCATCCTCAGCCTAATGTGTTCCGGGTCTGTACTTGACATCAAACTGCTGTTATTGAGCTTAACCTCTAGCTTCACTAAAGGAGCTGGGTCATCCTCTCAACACATTACCCCCAAGCAGATAGCCTGCTGTACACAAAGCATGTATCCTTGCTTTGTAGAAAACACTTGTTATGCTTTAGGGTATATACTATTGACTGGAGATCACTGGCAGGAGGGAAATACATTGTTGACTGTTGTGAATATAAATGGAATCATCTTATGAACGAAGGCAGTTGTTTGTGAACCAGGAATGACATAGAAAAATGTAATTCAGCAAAAGATCAAGCAGCACACATGCAAAATAAATAGTACAAGTAGTGACAGCAGAATATGAACTGGCTGAACTACAGTCATTAGTGAGAAATATTGACTTGAACATAGTTTCATATATATATATATATATATATATATATATATATATATATATATATATATATATATATATATATATAATTTTCAGATACATAAAGCACATTACAAATACAAAACATACAAAACAAAACCTGTGAATGGACAAATATGTTGTCTCCAACAGCTGAGGGTCTGTGGGATGCCTGCCAAAACTGCTATTTTTTCCCCTGCAATGTGTATCAGATGTTTTCTTATTTTACTAAGTACATTATATATTTTAACCATCTACTAAACAATGGTTCAAGGTAGGATTGTGCTTTTCCACTCAAGAAAGTATGACACGTCTTGCAAGCAGTACAAGCGGTATAAATACTGTAACATCAGACTATGTTTTAGTTGGCATCATTGATGGTGGGGTCAAACCAAACAGAGCAATCCAAGAACAAGGTTCAATCTGTATCTGGAAGATTTCCAACAGTATTTCAAACACCTTGCTCAATCTCTGAGCATGACCAGGACATGTGTATACGGGTTGCAGGGCCTTCCCTTACAGTGGTCACAGGTTGGGTCTGGGTCAGGGTGCATTTTAGAGAGTCTGGATTTGGTCCAGTGCATCTGATTTAAACAGAGTGAATCCAAGATGGCGGCGTGCAGGACAGCCTCGGTTGGAGCAGCGCTATACATCTATGCTATTTTGTTGTTATTTGTTACCTGTTGTGTGCAGAACGTCTCTGCTAACTTTGTCTATGACCGACAAACACTACTGGACTTATTTACTGTTATGATTATGTTTACGTTTTTACTTATTAGACTGTATTGTTGAAGTTGATTGATGTTGTAGAGCTGCTCTGACTTGAACTTGAACTCATTCCGTGTCTCGCACAGATCGAGAATGAATGCACTCTGTACAGAATCTGCTTTCATTCCTTATCCGAAAAAGTATAGTTTAGGTCATCTTCCCACTGAGTCTTACAGTAATCTTAGAAATATTTGTGTCCTGCAATGTTGAGATAGCTGAATAGATACTAGCTATTCTGGCTTTGTGGATAAGCCCTTACTTCAGTCTTAAGACCAATGTTGAGACAGAAGGCAAAGAGGGGGAAATCTTTGTGGC
>NC_139656.1:27438437-27445937 GCF_951799395.1 Argentina silus | reverse complement strand
GATCCTACTGCAGTATGTCATGTCATCTCTAGTCTATAGTACAGTATGTCACCAGGAGATACAGCCCTTTGGCTGGCTTATTAGGGAAATGTCCTGTCCTGTGTTTAAAGGAAAGGTTGTTTGCAAAAGAAGGGATAAAGCTCCTCTACTATACAAGCAGGCCATGGTAGCCAAGTGATGAATATGATCATTCTGAGAAAGATATTGCATTTATGCATTATGTAACATAAGTATGAACTTGACCATTGAAATGTGCGGAACCCAAAGCTGGACAGGAGTGAGGAATCACAATCAGGAACTAGAGCTGTTGACAGAAACCACAACATCATCTCATGTCACAACTTCGTATTTTATGGGCTCGCTCACTAAAGCCAATTACTTTGACTGACAGCTTCAATATCAGCAAAATACACTGTCATCTTGCAGTGTATCTGATGAGCAGCAGCATACTGTAGGTAGGGATCAAGACCAGAGGGAGATATATTGGTGAGGATTGCTTGTATAATGACCTGAAGCTCATTGCATTTCAATTATTCACCAAATGCCCAGCTATATAAATTGATCATGAATAAAATGTTGATAATGAATGTAAAATGTTTACCGCATGAATTACATTTATTGAGGTGCCTTCTATTTATGCAAATTATCATTGAAGTCATTCAGGCCAATGCTTTATGGGACGTTGATGTAAACAATGGTAAGCTAGATAAGACATTTATGATGTGTTTATTATGTGTGTGTGTCTATGTGCCTGTGTGTTTTCGGTCTCTGTGTACAGGTACTGTCCGTGTCTGTATGAAAGTATATCTTTGCGTATATGAACGCTTTCTTTGATAATGCACCTCTGACTCGCCATTCATCGGCTGATATAATGATGACCCAAGGGACAATAGCAGTGGCGTGGTGCCAGCAATGCAGCTTACTGAGTAGCTTCTCCTCAGCCTGGGCTCCAGCTCCCATCTGGATGTGAACAGTCACTCCACAGGACTTCACAGGCTTGGCCCTGCCTTTGGCACAACACCATACACCCACAGCAGTCTCTCTGCCGCCATAGAATACACATTCCTCAGAGCAGAGCAAGGCCAGCCCCAATGAGAATAATATATAATATATTAATATAATATATGTCATTTAGCTGATACTTTTATCCAAAGCGATTTACTGTACATTGCAGTGAATGCATACATTTTTCAGTATATATGGTCCCAGCGGGAAGTGAGTAGAGAAGATATTTTGCTGTTTTATTCCAACCTGCAGCAATATTCTGCGCCTCTCGCAAATATTAAAACTCAATAATGTTTACAGTAAATTAATTTTCTACAAGAAGCAATTATAATTGTTTGGCAGTTGGCCAGTGACGGGAAGATGTATGATAAACATATGGTTTCCCTGACGACGTGTCCAACATTTACCTTAAGATAAATAGCCCTGTGGTGTCTTTGTGCACTTTTTAAGCGGAACGAAATCAACACCATATGGTGCCAATAGGCATGCCTGTCATGGTGGATTACAGAAGTAACATTTCTCATGTGGTAGAACTACCTCGGTGGTGAAACATACTGTATGAGTGGGCAGTGGAGCAAGCTGTGGCGTTCCCACCAGGCACCTGTGAGGTTCAGGAAGTGGACGGGACTGGTAATGACGCCCATCACTATAGTTACTGTCATTAGACAAGCACTAACTCACATCCCTTTCTCTCGCACCGTGACTGCTTGTACCACTCCATTTTTGTATAGAGTCTTACTTGTTTCCCTTACTTTAGACACATGTACTCTGGAAAATGACAAAAATGTACATTTCTGGTCTGCTAAATGACAGCAATGTAAATAATGCAGTGTTATTACAGTTGGCTAGTGTTGCTGTTAAGTAGGGTGGTGTAACGTATGAGTCGTTGTGTCGTGTTAATGACTGATATTTGCTACAACACAACAGAGAGAGAGGAATGACCCACACTTTCATATTAACGACAAAACCAACAATTTGGTGACAAGGCGTTGAGCGGCAGTTGTTTAATCTTGATCAATAGATGCTGGCCTTAGATGCATTTCTCTTGGTGTTAGAACTAAATTGAATTCTGCTGTAGACAGTCAATTTCTGAGCAAAGGCTGAATTAAATGATTCATGTCACGTACTATGTGACCATGGATTGGTTCTCAATATAATTTTCACTCACTCACGCACACACGCACACACACAGGCTTGCACTCAGGGTGTGCAGTGAGGGGAGAGAGAGTAGTGAGGCGTCTTTTTTTCGGGCCCATCCTCCTATTACAGTGGAATGGAGGGTTCCTGCATCACAGTGCAGTGTACAGCAAACCACAAGGGCTTTGGACTGCATTTGCCTAATGAACGACTTGTTGCTTATTCCTTTTGAAAAGTGCAAGGGAACATCAATGGAAGACAAATGTTTCCCTTCTCTAGCATCGCTTACAATCATGCAAAAAAGAAAAGAGAATAACTGTAACTGTTCTTTGTGTGTGTAACAATGTGTGTGTGTGTGTGTGTGTGTGTGTGTGTGTGTGTTTGTGTGTGAGAGAGAGAGAGATAGAGAGACAGACAGAGAGACAGAGAGAGAGAGAGAGATAGAGTGTGTGTGGGTTTGCGTGTGTGTGTCTGTATGTCAAAGTGTGTGAAGGGGGGATTTAAAGGGAGAAGGGAAGATCGTTTTAAAAGTGGGCTGTTTAAGGTGAGGCTCTGGCACCTGGTGATTTAATACTGCATCAGCCCTAAGTTGGTGAGAGAGAGAGAGAGAGCGAGAGCGAGAGCGAGAGCGAGAGCGAGAGCGAGAGCGAGAGAGAGAGAGAGAGAGAGAGAAGGAAAGAGAGAGAGAACAGAGGGAGAAATGAAAGGAAAGAGAGATTAAGGGCAGATAGATATGGATAGAAGGGGGCAGAGGGAAAGATGGAAAGAGAGAGAAACAGAACAGCTATAAGGGTAGCAGGCAGAGAGAGAGAGTAAGGGCGAGAGGAGAGAGAGAGAGAGAGAGAGAGAGAGAGAGAGAGAGAGAGAGAGAGAGAGAGAGAGAGAGAGAGTGGGAGGGGAGATGTTGCAGTGTTCTCTGCTAGGAAACACAGTCAGGCACGTTCGTCTCGTGGCAAGGTGGTAAAGGCCAGTTGCTTAATTTAGCTCTCCTCACGTACTAGAGCCTCTAACTTTCCAGCATTCCTCTATACATAGGAGATATTCAGATGGCTGGCACGGTGCCAGGTATGCATTAAGGACAGAACACTGCAGGTATTATGTGCACATATCATTATCAAAGGAAATGCAGAAGCAGCGGTATTTCAAGGACTTCCTTTAGTATACAGGTAGATGGGGGGTAAACACTAGTTCCCAAGGCAAACAACGAGGCAGGCTTTCTAACAAGGATTAATTTCATATGTCAGAACACGATTTGCACTAATTAACCTTGGAACAGATCCAATTACTGACTCACGTCACACTTAGATAGACGGCCTTCATTGGAGCTTATGTTTTTCGAAGAAAAAAAAACTCATTAGCATAATGTCAAGTATTTAGTCCTGTGCTGTATTTTTTGACGCAAAAATCTCAATGTTGTTGAAGGCAGGGATTATGCAGGTAACCCACAGGTCAGAAATTCAACGGTCATGCAGGGATACTGCCGTGAGTGATGGGTGCATCAATCACTCCGCACACACGTGTCATAATTTTAAGTGGGTTATTTAAATTCTTTAAATACTGCCACGGCGTGGGCTTCTGCTGCTATTAGACTTGCAAATGATGTTGGCTTCATGGCGCCCAATACTAATCCTCATTTATTCCACATATCTGGCCCCCAAAATTGGCACCAGCCTTCCCCACATAACAAGCTAAGGAGTGCCGCATTCATGAATGATGATGCTCCTCACATGGACTCTATGCTGATAATTTGAACATTTCAAGGATGAAAATGTCACAGTTAAAGAGATATGGTTCTGTAAGTAATCTTCGAGACTGACCTTAAATCTGTATTGTCACTCTCTGATTAAGCCTACCGGTGGGGATGATTTATTTTGTCTCATGCAAAACAAAGAAAGCTAAAGCTATGGCGTGACAAACAGGATTCAGAAGTGCACCGCGCCCTTATTTCCAAGATGCAGCAATTATGCTAATACGTTCAGCCTTCTGAATATATTACTCAAAGCCTGAAATAAAACCAGATTTCATTTCCCAGTGAAATATTGCTGCTAATTTCATTAGTTTCACAACAACACCCTTCTCACAAAAGGAAATTTGGCTGAATACTGTACACAATTTATGTCAGTTACAATGTGTCTGGATGTATTAAAAAAATCGATGAGAAACACCAACGAATAATGAGACAGGAAGGCAATGCTGGTGGTAGAAAAAAAATTAAAAAGTAAGACTGCAGTCGGTTAGAAATTCTGTTTGAATCCTACGTTTCAAGTCTTGTACAGTACTTCAAACCATCAAAGTTCTAAACCTGGCCAGCTATATACTTACATTGACAGAAACAGAGCCTTAGTACAAAAAATAGCTTGATCAAGAAAGGTGATGAAGAACTGCCCTGTACCTTTTGAAAGTAAGCACAAATACAGACTTGTGATAAAACAATCATACAGTATGTGACCCTGTGTCTAGATAGTGGAATATTTCTCATCATACAGTGTGCTCTTCACAAAGATTATTTCAAGAACACACAGTACACAAACCAAGCTTGATACCATTCAAGTCCTGTCCCACTGTACAGCACAATGGATCACAGACACTAGCTAAAGAGGACAATAACCCATTGCAAATCCTTGACCCAGATTTGCTGCAAAAAATAACTTCTCGCTAAACAAACCCATTTCAAGTTGCCCGACATACTGTTTCGAGCCAGGCAGGGGAATGCACATCTTATTTATGTATCTGTCAAGCCCCCATCTTTTCCATTTCAGTGGAAACGTCAAACACAAGCTCATGCTTGATATGACCAGATCTTCTCCGTCTGACACCACTGCTGTGGAATGAGCCTCAATTTCAGGGTGGATGAATAAAATGAAGCATGGGAAAAGTTAAGCTGTTGGGAAAATAATATAAATACCAGAAGAAAAAAATAATAAATATGACCAATACCAGAACAAAAACAACTATTCCTGAGAGCGTTATCTAAATAAATCACAGTGTTGTTATGCAAGGTCTTGGTCCAGTGCATGAAATACAAAACAGTAGTCTAAATACTATACTGTATATTACTGACCCAAAGTTTGAAGTAATAGAATTGTATCAGTAACAAAGCTCTGTCTTTCTCTTACACAACATGAAAAAGTGAAAAAGACAAAGCAAACTGCCTGCATAAAACTTTGTATCTGAGCGATTACATTTACACTTTCATAAACAAGCTTTAAAATCAAGAGAGCCTCTTCATCTCTGAAGCAGACCCATCTTCCTCCACCCCATAATAACCATTTATTTCTAGTCTCTCTACACAGTCCCCTGTTCTCTCCCCCAGAGAAATGTATTTCTTGATGAATTAAATTAATTAATTATGGAGCCAGCAACTCACGAAACAGAGGAGCCTCATGTACCCCTCAATCTTTATTCACTTTGATTATGACTAGGCAATGCCTTGTCTTATTCCGTCTTCATCATTCTTAGACAGAACACAGTTGCCCAACCCAAAGGAAACAAAGTTTCACTCTTTCAAAGGTAGTTGAAATTGTGACCTTTAAAATATTAAAATCAATAATTTCTTTAGAGACATCCAGACAATGTTTTGCAAGAGCATTTATGAGACTGCACACTAGGGGTTTCACGACGACTGATTTTTACAGAACTAGTCATTAGGTTTGTCGCAGGACTCCCAGCCGTTTGCAATGTGGTGAGCAGTGACTGTGATGTATGGATCCCTGGATGGAGATGTCCATAGATCTGGAACCTTGTTGAGACCAGGTTCGGAAAGCCTGGGGAAATCCTTTGCAGAAAGTAGCTACAAAGGTACTGGGGTGAGTGATGCCGTGCAAATCGTCAAACCAGTCAGATACCTTGCTTTGGGCGGAGCCCCAAAAAAAACGAATTCAGTTATTCCTTCAGGTTTTCGTCCATTTTCTTTCATGTTGCAAGCTAGCACAGCAGTAGTTGGAACATAGGCAACAACTCTCTGCAAAATAGTCCTACCCAGTCGGAAAAGACAACGCACATAACAACAACAAACCATTCTACAGGCATGTGGGGGGAGGGTTCTTGTACTGTAACATCCAATAAAATCGGGGGCACATTCTCCCATCACTCAATCCAAGCCAGGTCGGCGAATGAGAAATTCTCCAGACCTCTAAGGGTGGTGTGACAACAAGGTGATTTGGTGGTGTGGCTACGTGAGACTAATACTGTAGATCCGTAGTGAGTGAAACATTGTTTTCTTTCATCTCCATGGCCATCTTCTCTCCCAGGGTGCTGTACTGATGGCTGATAGTGTTCTAAAGCGTAGCATGTGATGGGATTTTGTAGCCTGGCTCGAAAAAAAATGTCCCTGAAGCCATCTCCAGAAACAGCAGAGAGAGAACAGATATCCTTGACAACAAAGTTGACAAGCAAACCTGTTATCTGCTGTCTTCTCTGGACTGTGACTGGCCGTTTGGAAAACTCACTGATTGTCATCTGCCTCTGTCCAGTATGCTACCTCTCCTCGGTGCTGAGAGGGAACAGATGTCTCACGTTGAGATGGCTATGCATCGATGATGTACTCTTATGGTACTTCAAGGTAGCCTTACACAACTTAAGTTAACAGTGGAATTAGTCTTATTTTTAGTTAAATATGTTCAGACTGCTGAAGACAGTTGGGCCTGGGGTTTAAGCACACTGGTTGCTGCCTCCTGCTGAGTTCATGCTGCTGTTGACGCAGCCGCCATACTGGGCTGTGCTAAAACCACGTACTTCAGGAGGATTATACTGCACACATAATGCACCACTTCACTTCATACAGTATGTTAACCCAGCCTAATCTCATGAATCATTTAGTAAGATAGCATACGTAAAGTAATGTAGGAGAAGATGTAAAAATGTTTCCATGTGGGCAGTCAGTAGGACGCGATGATAGAAACATGGCGCCGCTCCCAGTACCCGTGTTTGCGCTAAGACTGTTTTATACGCCGTTAAATCTTCACACGGAGGCCACACATTAACATCGTTGCGTTTTCTAGGCACATTACGATATGGAAACATCTTTACTTTCTACTGACTGCCCACATGTAAACACCTATGCGTTTTCTAGGTGCATTACTTTACGTACAAAATCATATGATATATTGATGAGATCACGTTGGTTAACCTAGCAGTACTTATCTCCATTGAATATGTATCTATCTACCAACAGAATATGATCTAATGCTATTGTACTGTACATGCTGCAGTGAGCATAGCCAAAACTGTACAACTTTTCAAAGTAAGGTTGACCTAAATAATCTCCCAGCATCCCCTCCCTCCTGACTTAACTGTCAGGGAGAGGCAAGTCCCGGTGGCTGGCTGTGTGTCCGACAGAAGAGCTTTTGATTCAAAGTT
>NC_139656.1:27383437-27433437 GCF_951799395.1 Argentina silus | reverse complement strand
CCGTGCTGGTATGGATTTCTCTCTGTACAGTAGCAGCCAAGGCCCGTCCTCCGGATATATGCTCACCCTGGAGAAAGACGTAGGGATGGATGAGAGGGGGCAGCCAGGAAGATGGAAGGGAAGGGAAGGGCTGCAGACAGAAAGGGTGGTTGGGGCATGATGCTGTCGGTCAGTAAGAAGTGACACAGAGGGTGGAGGTTCGATTGAAACAGCTCCGGTTCTGGACAAGGGATATCCAATTTCAATAAAAAAATTCAATAAATAATCAAAAAATTCCAGTTGATTAAAGGGGCAAACTTTGATTGGTACATCCATTTTGGAAATTTAAATGAATGATAGATAGCCATTGATTCTTGAGGAATATAACTTTTAAATGCTTCACAAGCTTTGTTGAACTGTCTTACCCCATCAGAACCCAAAATATATATAACTTGTTTTACTCCATTGTTTGTAAACAATGTAATTGTAAACAAACACTGTCTAGCAAAACACACACACACACACACACACACACACACACACACACACACACACACACATATATATATACTGTAGCTAAAAGTAATTGTATTACTAATGTATTTTCATGCTTACAGATACAGTCCTTCATAGACAACCAAACCATCTAAAGAACACAACACATGGAATTCTTTAACCCTGCAGCAGAATCTCTGTCACTTTGCATTTGCCAAAGGTGGGTGTATGGACCACGGTAATGTGGCTAATCAATGGTTCCCCTCAAGTCACCTCAGATTAATGCCCTTGGCCCAAAGCAATTTCCCAACCGGGATGTAGCCATCGGATTTCTCCCCTTCCCCCCCGGAATCTATTTAAAGAACGACTAATTATTAGCCTTCATCTGTGTTAAGTTGTATCTGTGGTCAGAATTCTAATCAAGGACTACTATAGGGCAGGAAGATGCTAATGTCCCCCCTGGTTAAATCCTAAAGCAGTCTTTCTTAAGCCTTTGCTCCAGCATACTGGGTATGCATGAGAGATACTCTTAAATCCTGTTTGTGTCAGTGGGTAGATCTGTGGAATACCTAGGATGAGCTAGGATGAGCTTTCCATAGAGGTGAATGTGAGGTGACAGTGTTCAACGGGAGGTGAAGCGGGACTAGACTAGTACAGTATAAGGCAGAGAAATGTCCATTCTATCCATAACAAGCTCTGTGATTTGTCTATCCTCAGAGAAAAAAGGAAAGTCTGCAACTCTGTTCGGCTCCCATGTTGATTTATTCAGACGCACAAAGCAGACAATGTCAAGTCGAGTGAGATCTTCGTCAGGGATCCGAGGGGGATCTTGGTCAGGTCACGATGACCTGACGAAGATCTCACTCGGATTGAAGCGTTGTCTGTTTTGTGCGTCTGAATAAGTTGCAGACAGAACCTTTTTTCTTTGATACCTTCTTCTGTCCAGCACAAGTCGGATGTGCACATTTTTCTCTTTTTTTTCCTAGTGTCTATCCTCCATAGACCATCTCACACAGAGAGAATCCCCAGGCTGGCAACCCAACTCTAATTGGGTTCCTTTGCATTATTGAAAAGCCCAATACCGTATTCTCTACGAGTGTCCCCGCAGATATGCAAGGTAGTCCTAATAGTCGATCTCCACCGCCGGGTGAATTCAATCTCAGGAAAAAAGTTATTTGCATGAATAAAATAGGCGTCTCCTGCACTGTAGCTTTTGCCCTTGTGGTCTTGTTCCACTAGCTGGCAGGCAGCGCATGTCAATATTCAATCTATAACGTCACTTAGGAGATGAGACAATCCCATATAGAGGGGAGTTGCATCAGCACTTTTGTGTCAGGCCTCCTGGTTGGTATGCTGCGTGGTGGACTCCCCCTGCACATTACTCAGGTTGAACTTTCCTCCACTGAGGCCAAAGCAAAATCAATCTGCTGTAATTTTTTTCTGACGCACTGGAGGGGGTGGAGAGAGAGAGAGAGAGAGAGAGAGAGAGAGAGAAAGAGAGAGAGAGAGAGAGAGAGAGAGAGAGAGGTGGGGTTTAAATTAGGGTTAGGGTTAAGGTGTGGTCATTTGAATAATCTAAAATTAAAATAGAGATTAGTATTTGATCACTTGTGTGAGTGTTTGCATTAACTGGCTAAATGTTGACATCCCTAATATTGATCATTACAGTGTTGATCATTAGGCTAGATTAGGCTACCACCCAGGAACAGATTATTTAAATGGGAGTATGTCATTTAATCACAGAAGAAATCTTTCATAATCTAAATGTGATTTCTGGCATTTTTAGCACAGTTGCTGAATGCCTTATTATGTATGCAATACTGCAATACATGATACATGATGTCTGTTAAATCTCTTAATTGTCCGGGAAATAGAATTGTTCCCGGTCAAGTTGTCCGATGGCAGATTTTCCTAGCGACACCCTGGCAAATATCTGAATATTCTTAAAAAATGTCATGAGATTATTATGAGAACAGTGAAATCATTCTAATGCCCATCTCTAGTTTAATGTTGCTGTATCTGTGTATTCCTCTGAGCATAGCAAGTGGAGCTGTGATGAGAACATCACTATAATTCAACCTGAGGTTTGAGTGGTCGCTGGGACAAGATCTTATAGTAACGTCACCAAACAACTACATGCTTTATAGGTATAACACAGTCACTACAGCATAATCACAGAAACAATGGTGGTCCAGTACTGCAGCCTACAGTACAGTGCACACATATGCCCATGTTGGCATGGGTTGGAATCCGGCCCATGCCTTGCTGACATAACCCTCTCCTTCTTACTTCCTGTCTTTCTCCACCGTCTCTGTCCAATAAAAACTGAAAAAAATAAGAACGGGACTGCCCCACTCCATAAAATAACCGAAACCCCCCCCAATGTGCTCATCATCCAAGAACAGCATACGCTACATTCTCAGCTACATTTGATTGCTCATCTTCATTAACTGACTTCTACATAGTACAAGTGTGATATGCCACCAATACACTGTACTGCCGCTCATTTGCAGTTCAATAGCTCACAACTGCCGAAAGCTCCTTTGACAGTAAAAGGTGCCGGTAACCTTTCCAATGCAAGACTCCTTTTCCGTCTGACAATGAAAGAGGGAACAATCACGGCAGAAAAACACGACTCAACAAGAAGCTTTTCAAACTCGTTGGCAGAGTGGCACCCCTGGCATTAAGATTACATCACGCCATGGATTTTCCTGCCACCCCTGCCCATTAGGCAACGGCAGGTGTCTCCTCGCATCGTGACGGGGTCTCTTTAAGACTTTTCAGCTGTGACTTAATGGCTTTACTCACGGACGTGCTGTCTTTCCTCATTAGGCCTTTGTCTTGGACGATGTCTGGGCTAGTCATGACCTCGTGCACATGGGGAGGAGTGTTTGTGTGACACTGGAGCTCTATGGCTGGGGCATACATCTCCAACTATAGATGTACCACTAGCACAGCAAGCCCAGCGGCAGTGTGCATAGAACGGAATGGAATGATTCATGTCACAGTATGACGGGAGATTCTACTGGAGACAAGACCTGGACCGAGAAGTCACTGGGTATTTTTACTTCTGCATGCTCGTTTTAGAACCTTGGGAGAGAAATCATTTTGTTGTCTAGTGCTGTATGTCTTCATAGATTCTTAATAATAAACTCTTCACAAACACTTGTTTTCTTGTTTCGGTTGGGTTAAGGACTCAACTGAAAAATGTTGTGTGGACAAATTGTTATAGACATGCTGTATATTAAAAAAAAAATCAATATTCTGTTTCTATACTAGATGAAATGCCTCCATGTTGGCAAAAGACCAACACATTTTTTTAAAAACCCAACAATCCAACCATTTTCTCTTTGCCTTTCTTCTTGTGAGAGTAATATGGTGGATGGGTATGCTATCATTTGTGATCTACATCTTGACAATGATCTCCACAACCGTCTTGCTCACCACCCAACATGGCATACAGTATATAATGTATGGTCTAGAAGCACTTAGGGGGTGCTTCAATAGACCACAGTTTACCACAGTTTAGTTTGTGGTTCATAGTTAGTCCAGCCAGTCCCTCGTGTCATGCAGAGACTGGATAGCAGTGGTTTTACTTATTCAGTGGGTTACAATTATATCTGATGAAGGTTTAATGTTCCAGTGCAAAAAAACAACCTTTGGGACTACTTCCATAGCCCACAACACTGCACAGCCAGCCTGGTGTGGTGTATGACAGCAGAACTAGCAGTGATTATGATGCAGACAGCGCACACTTTTCATGAAAAGGATACAGCGCAATAATGCAACTCCTCTAGCATGAAATTGAACAGCAGATATGATTCTTTGTTTGGTTGTTGTCAGCTGAGGGCATGTGAAAAGAGCACAACAATGTTGTCACAGCAGTGGATAACTGACAGTTAGAACTGGATTTATCCTGCTATTATCACACATTCTCAAAGTCAACAGGAGCGTTATCAAGAGGGACCGAGGCACCAAGTCATACCTTTTTACTCAGCACCCGTTTACCACAGTGAGGTGTGCATTTGTTTTACAGTTAATCACGAGCACGTCCGTTTCTTGAATAATCATGGGATGCTACTGTGGCTCCATTTTACTTTAAGTCATTCAGTGCCAAGGGTCAATAAAGTCACCCAAATTGTCAACATTCTAGAGTGCCAATGGTGACTTTTATTACCAAAAATGCATAGGTTATGGTGTTTCATAATGTAGCCAATCAAAGTAGCTATCAAAGTAGGTAGTAGGTAATCAAAGTATTGTTGTTGGGTAAATACCACATAAAACACTTGGCACTCTAGGTGGTGAGTATTCCAGAATGATTTGGCAGTTGGTGAGTTACCACAGTTCCACATATGTAACCTACTGCACCTTTCCTCATTGCAATGTGAATACATGTGTATCTTCAATGCTGTGAAGTGCAAACGCAGTTCACAAGTTCCTGTGCCACTGGAAAAACAAACAAAAGTCTGAGAAGAATTCCGTAAAAGCGGATTAACAACCCAAATGAGTGAATTTAACAAAGAAGAAGACGACCAAAACAACAACAACACAGGCATTAAATAACAAGTCTTTAATGTAGACGCTTGTGCTTTATTGCCGCTGACAACTGCGACCAACATTTCTTGCCTAATTCAGCCTCGGAGGGAAGAAGGCATAATGTAACAGTAACATTCATGACGACATTGTGGCGCATGTCCCAATTTCTTTGAGTTAAATGTTTCATATCGAGCCTTGTGAATTTGTCTACATTTCTAACTGTGTGGTAAAAGAAAAAGAAACAGCTCTGGTGTGAATGCAGTGGGAGTCAGAGCATTATCTACATTTAGACCCTACACCTCGACTAGTAGACCATGGATTTACTAGTCAAAGAACATTATAAAGGGGCAGAGATTAACATTAACATTGTTAAGAAGTAGACATAGATGAGTGTAGTGTGGTATTTCCCTGGTGGGTATCCTGCCATGTTGTGCTTCATTATCCAGTCCTTTCACTTTCATGATTAGGCCTCGATGCCATTTGTATGCTACGCCATTTGCACACTCAGATCCTATCTTTGCAGTGGCTCTTCTTTTGATGTGCTTTGTCAGTTTGCATCAGTGCACTGTTCTAAAAATGTTGAAACACTCTACCCAACATGCACTGCTCTGACCTGCACTCCCCATGTACCCCTGTTCCCTGTACAATACTCTACTGCTTCGCCTTTCTTGTCCATAACTTGTCCTACTTTTTTTGTTTTACTTCCATTAAAATAGAATTCCCTAACCTGCCAAGATTTCAGGTTGTTTTGTTCTTGTTTTGTTATTCACTTTTTATTTATTTATTTCTGCTGTACTTTTGAGAATTGAACTGACTAAACAAGCTTATCTGATGATGAAATTCCATCTTGTATCTTTTAAATTCAATGCATATTGCCAGTGATCACTTGTCAGGTACAAATCATAGACAATTGGATTCTCAACCCAACTGAAGTAGAGCCTCAATGCCGTGTTTCACTGGAAATCACAGTGTTAGCATGTGATCTCTGTTGTTTCAACCAAGAGCTTCAAAAGAACATAACAGTGGTGGCATCTGGAGGGGCAGGCTGAATACCTTTAAGACCTGACCAGGTCAAATCTGCCCAGTTGAAAATGGTTGAGTTAATCATCACAATTGACTTTGAAAATGCCAGAATCACCAGTTTTTAGAGCTCTGAAGATGACAAAGACAAAGAGGCAAAGAAAGAAGTAGAGCTGCAAGAAAAGGCCAAGGAAGTGGATTTGCTCAAGGCATTATTCCGAGCTCAACCTGTGGCCCAATATTCGGTGCCAGAGAGAGTGCCACCAACTGCAGTCCCAGGCTGCAACACAGAAGGTGCTATACCTGCAGCTATATTCTGTATCAGAGAAGGCGCTCTACCTGCAGCTACAACCTCAACCCAAACCTGAGAGTCCGGAAAAAAAAAACATTTTTCACTTGCGTTTTGGGTCCATTGGGTCCATTTTTCACTTACGTTTGGGTCCAGAGATGTTGCCAAGCATTTCCAAAAAAAACCCAGCTGAGGTTCTGGGCCTGGTGATCAACCCTGGTGCCCCTATATCTTCCTCTGGGGGGGGGGGGTGGCTGTGGAATGGCCATATTTGTTCAGCCCTGGCTTCCCTCATAAGGGGGAGGATATGTGCTGCGTGGTAATGCAGTGTAGGCTCCCTCTCTGGCACCTCAGGGAACTGAAGTCCCTTTTCACCCTCTCTTTTCCAGCCAGCCTGCCCCACAGTACAAACATACAATATGTCACACAGTACAAACATACAATATGAGACTGCAGAATATACTGTATAATAGAAAAGCATAGCACAGAATAGAATATCATATTATATATTAGAATAGAAAATAATAGAATAGCATAGAATAGAATAGAAAACCACCCTGTATTTTGGATACGAAAGTGAATTACATTAGCAGTATACACAAAGCAAATAAAAAAAACAGTTTAGTCACGAGACTGGCGAAATCCATTCTCGAGACCACGTACATCATCTGGCACCAGTTTTCAATCAGGCCCTTTGACACCAAATGGTATCTATCAACGCTAGGGATCAATAGCTAGAGTTATGACATTACTGCCACTTCTCCAACCACCTGCATAGTTTCCTTTGAATGAGAATTGATCATAAAGGGGGTGAAACACAATCAGAATACCAACAGAATGTACAGCCAGAGCCATATGATTGGTCAAATGAATCAGAACCATTAGAACAATGGTTAGAATCTTTCTCTGGCTCATCCTGTGATGTTGTCAGACGGATCGTCTCTCTTTGAAACTGAGCTTTTCACACTAAGCCTGGTAATCTGTCAAAACAGGAGGAGATAATTAGATATGAATCAAGATGAATGAGAATTCTGAGAAAGATAAACATAAAGATCCCCACAACAGCTGCTTGTTCAATACTGCTAGTGGATTTCACAAATTGTTTTTATTCAATCTTTTATTGGGACCCATTTTTCTTTGGTCCCTATTATTTATTTTCATCATAATTCCTCCTTCACCCTGGAGTCCAATTGATCAATACTTCATTTGAACTGTTTGCATAATACAGGAGAGTAATTCACATCGCTCACGTGCTGAAGTCCTGAAGTGCAGTTTTTTACAGAGGCAGTAGTGATTTAATTTCTCTACAGTTCAAGGTAGGGAATACATGGCCAGGAGGACAAGGTTAACACAGCTGTAAATTTGTTGTCAACATTTGACGTTTTCAGAGCAGGTTATCTATGTGAGTGCATGAAACACCCCTCACAACACAGTTGGTTTGGTCCACATTGTATTTCCTGCTTGGCCAGGCATGGGGTTGGGATTAGAGGTGTGACCTCTATTTTTTTTTCATAAACTGTTAAAAGGCAACGTCATGCTGTTTGTAGTTGCCATAGTTTGCAAGAAGAGGATCTCTCTGTGCAGTAGCCTACGGGTTCGGTCAGTGTCGTTCAATGTACTGGCAGTGATCACAGCGTGGTGCGATCAGCTTGAATACTCATGGAAAGCTGGGAATCCTAGCATGCTTATAACATATTCACAGTCGCCTATCACTTCACCATTACATTGACATGCACAGCATTTTAAGAGCTGCTCCTACAGTACAATAGCTGAATGAAACAATCATGTCAGGTCCTAAGTCAGGAGAAAGAGGACAACACAGCAGGCTGGTGATTCAAAGTAATACAAAAAAACAAACAGCTACACAAGATGAAAGCAGACAGATATCAAACAAATCCTGAGTAACAACGTGTAAACATTCAATCATCTGAGATTTCCTTTTTTGAAGAAATGAAAGGGTGAATTAAAGCTAATTTGTGCTGAGGCCTCTGTGGATTTACAATATGATCCTAAAATAACTTGTACGAGACGGTGTTACCACATTCTACTTCACACGTCTGTGCAATGTTTTGGTTTAATGTTGGCTCACAGTTATCTTCCATCGTCTCTTTGGGGTTGGCATGAGACAGTGAATCAACATCCTTTTACATACTGTACCTTGATACACTATTTTGATTGACATTGTTGCACCATACCGTTTTGCGTCATACAACGATACAGCCAAACAACAACGTTAACGCGACGGCAAAAAAACGCTCATGGGGTTGAGACCTTTTCCGACACTCTCTCCATTCTGCTGCCTTATCGCGTCGCTCCTGTCGGAGATGTCCACAGCAGTGCCAGTGTTGCCTTGAAAAGAGCTGAGTGGTCAGGTCTGTTCTCCTCCTGACAGGCCAGGTGTGACAGCTGACTGACAAGCTGTCAGAGGGCCCTCCCCTGCCGGGATGATTGACAGGATTGCTGTTGATGGACTCTAGACAGGGGAGAGGCGTTCCCATACAGGTTAGCCTGACAGTGCTCGCAATCTACCTTAAGTCTTACAGTATGTCATTAACATGGTACGTGGAACAGAGTAAGTGTGATCAAGCACCGTGTTTTCTTTACTAGTTTCAAATAAGCCAGGCTTCATCTTTCTTATCCCCACCGACATGATCGATGGAGCACTGTCCAGTAGTCCTGTAGCATATTCTCAGCTGAATTTCACTTCAGGTTCACGGCCGCCTGAAATTCATGACAGCTCCGGCAGCTCAGCATGGCTTGTTAAATGCATACGTTTATGACGCACTGTCACTTTGACTGCTACGAATGCATCACTTAGGAACCCATGTGACTGCAGCTGTGCAGTACCGTCGGCTCGTAAACCTTCCCTTGAATTTGAACAGAGCGAGTTTGTTCGTGAGCTGTGACCTTCAATCCAGGTGCACATGCATTTGGTTGTCTGTGAAAACAAGCCGAGCACAGACCCTCATCTGCCTTGTAACAAGGAGAACTACAGTGTGTGTCAACCATAGCAATATATGCCATCTAGCTGAGCCTTTTATCCAAAGCGACTTACATTGCAGTGAGTGTATACATTTTTCAGTATATATGGTCCCAGCAAGAATCAAACCTACAACCTAAGCGTTGTTAGCGCCTTGCTCTACCACCTGAGCCACAGAGAAGTGCTTGCAGTATGATGTACTGTATAACCTGTACTGTGCAATGGGCAAAGTTATCATAACACACATAAGCCTTGAGAATTAACATGGAATGTATGGAGTTATTCCACACATGTGCTTCCTGGAATCTGACATGTATTCCCATCTGATCCCTAAGTCCTGCTTTTTTGGAAACAAGATAACAGGTTTAGCACAGTGTCTCTCTGTGTGACCAAAATGCCAAGGTAAGAAGCTGTGGTTTCATTATTACTAGCCTAACAATAGCAAAGCTCATGTGTTCAAACGCCTCCAAGCACATGCCACTTAAATGTCTTAATTATGCATTTGCCATGACAAGCTCTACTATTAACTAGGTTTGGTATTCCTCCATGTCCCATCCTGACGCATTCTCACCGAGATTCCACTCTATTAAATGCCAGTAATTGGTTTATAATTAAGCGAGGGTAAACTCAGCGATTATAGCAAACCCACCCTTAATTAAGTTTTGATGAATTTAGTCATCCTGACGCGGTTGAGGTGATGAATTGCGGCGCGGGTCTTTGACAGTCATTTATCTACGCCGGTGTTTGGCGAGTCTATAGATTTACGGGGCATCGATCCAGCTCGACGCCCATCCGTGAGGCAACGCATTTAAACTTTCAATTAAAGACCGAGAGAGAAGGAAGGACGGATGGATGCTCGTCGACTGTGTGTGTTGGAGCTGGGGGTTGGGCCTCGTCAAGAAAACCTGTTCAACATTACAGGGTGTGGCAGACACAGATGGAACGTAGCTAGCAGATGATGACACTTTATCGTGTAGCCTCCATGTTGTTCCATTTCATTCCAGTCATATATAGTATATTCCCTGAAGAAGCCTAAGGTGTCGAGAGATTCTGTACTGCCCAACCCCTTGCGTCAGAGAGGGCACTGCAGTATCGAAGAGAGATTTAAACCAAGGAAAGAAAAGAGAGTCCAAGAAAAAGAAAGAAAAGACACCAAGAAAAGACTGCTAACTCTGTACTGTGGGTCAAGTCTGACACCGAATGCAGTTGTACACCCAGTGAATCATAGTCTGACTCTGAGAAATCATGGCCAGAATTTCAATTGCATAGGCAAGTAAAATAGGCAGAAGCCAATCCACGAGTGTGATTGGGACGACATAGAAAATCTGAAGAAAAGACGAGTGATCCATTCCAATTACCACAGATGCAAGAAATAGCATCCTTAATTCATCAGGAAAAATCACAGCGTTTTTTGCTGTGAGATCTGCATCATCACCCGGGGCTAGGAGCCGCCCCATCCACACTGGGTCGTTAATTCTCTCCGGGCGGTCGCACGCAGAGCCAGCCAGAATTTCGCTGAGCGTGGAAAAACCTGCTGACGCCACACTCCTTCCCAGGCCGGCGCCGGGGGCATATGGGGAAGTTGACTCTCCTGATTCCCTCTATTAAGCCATGTGTGCCCCCCGATCCGTCCCCATAATCACCCCTCTTCGTCTGAGTAATCAAACCCCCTACGCAGGAGGACAGCCCCTGCTAACGGATCTCTGAGGGCAATCAGCTCTCTGTGGCATCGGAGCCCGGGGGTGCCAGCGCAGAGCCACCATATGGCTGCTGTGGAGGTTTACTACGCACAGAGGAGCACTCTGTGGGATATGTGGTGAAGAGCACACCCAGTTTGGGTACTTTTGAGAGAGAGGGTCCCTATTCATCCATGTGAATGTGAGCCTTGAGTGGGCTCAGAGGAGGTGATGAGGTACAGTTTGGGTGGGGGAAGGTGCATAAGTGTGGGAAAATGCTGACAAACTTTGTTGAGTGTTTATGAGAGTGTGTTGAAAATGCTTGAAGACGCATAACAGAACTTTTGTGGCAAATTCATTTCATTCAACTGTGGTTTAAAGGACCACTAAAGTGAAAATCGTCATTTCCAGTGTTTTGGTTTGAACTTTGGCTTCATCAGATCATATTAGCATCACCCAAATATGAAAAATGTGGTTTCTGTGGTTTTCCAGTACTCTTCATGCAAAAATCAATCCCTGCATACTGTCCCTCAAATGCTGTTTAGATGGGTGTGATTTAAAAGATGTTGTGTATTCATCACCATGATCACATGTTATATTGGTGCTCTGGGTAGTACAAATCAATCAAATAAACCAATTATATCATTGATTTACACTCATCTCCTCCACTTTATTAGGTACACCTTGCTAGTACAGGGTTGGACACCCTTTTGCCTTCAGAACTGCCTTAATTCTTTGTGGCATAGATTCAACAAGGTGCTGGAAACATTCCTCAGAGATTTTGGTCCATATTGACATGATAACATCATTGCTGCAGATTTGTCTGCTGCACATCCATGATGCGAATCTCCCGTTCCACCACATCCCAAAGGTGCTCCATTGGATTGAGATCTGGTGACTGTGGAGGCCATTGGAGTACAGTGAACTCATTGTCATGTTCAAGAAACCAGTTTGAGATGACGTGAGCTTTGTGACATGGCGTGTTATCCTGCTGGAAGTAGCCATCAGAAGATGGGTACACTGTGGTCATAAAGGGATGGACATGGTCAGCAACAATACTCAGGTAGGCTGTGGCGTTTAAACAATGCTCAATTGGTACTAAGGGGTCCAAAGTGTGCCAAGAAAATATCCCCCACACCATTAGATATTTGCGTTAACGAGCAGTTTGAACAGGTGTACCTAATAAAGTGGCTGGTGAGTGTATGTTTTACTTCCCTCCGGCACTATCAGGGCACACATTGTCAACTCCCGGCAGGTAACATGCAGCAAGACTGTTCAGAATACAAAGAGTAGCTGAAGTTATCTTGTTTTTTGAGCTAGCAGTGTTGTATTTGCAAGCTAGAAAAAACAACCTGTTCGCTAACTTATATGTTAGTACAGTTGCGAACAGTTTGACAAAGCTAGCTTCAAAGTAACTCACCAAAAATGTAATAGCATCCAACTGCAAACAGAAAGAAATGCTGCATAAATCCACATAAGAGACACTGTAGGCTGCTAATGAATTGGTAAACGTTACAGCCATCTTAAAAACATTGAATCTAGGGACGAACTGCTCACAAGACAAACTGTCAATCAAAAATGCAAGTGATTACGCCCAGTCAATCCTGTATTCTGCTGGCTTGAGAAATTGTGGAGAGCAAGAAACCTACTTCTTGTAAACAATTAAAGTAGGTAACCTAACATTTACCCAGAAATTATTTGATTTATTGAATTATTTGTCACTTTAGTGGGACTTTAAGTGTTGACTGTAATTATGGTTCATGACATAATATGTCAATTGATTTCTTATCTAATTAGACCACAGTCCTCAGTTTCAGGCCAACAAACTTTAGCAAAATAAGCCTGGGTGAGGGGAGCTGTGCCCCTGTCTCTCCACTCAGGTAATTTCTTGACAATATTTCTGTCTATCTGAACCCATTTTTAGCTTGTGAGTGCTAATTTTAGAACTAGTGATGATAAATGATTTAAAAAATCCTGTAGCATCTCTTTAATAGTGCTGAGCGTAGAGCAAATGAAAATATAACTCTGAGATTTCTGCTGTTGTGCTATAAGGATATGCATACTGTACTGTATGTAAGACCGGGCGATTCAGCAAAGTAAGCACCTTTCTTCAGCCTTCACTTGTCGCTCTGTGTGCCATTGCAGTAAAATGGTCACATGCCCAGGTTAAAAAAATAAAAAATAAATCCTTCACTCACCTCCTCAAGGTTACGTGTGACAGCTCAGTCACATGTCAAAGGTACAAAGAGGAGGAGGCTTTCACACCACAGCTGAGGAAGACACAGGAAGGGCCCGGGCACGTCTATTCATCTATTCAAAGACGTGTCTTCTCTTTGAAGTGAGGTCAGTCGTTTCTTTTTTTCCCTCTTTCCTCCCTGACCTGCCCTGTCAGATTAGCTTGAATCTGGAAGGCTGAGGGGATGTCACGCGCTCACACCGCACGGCCATGAGGGGCGCTCCTCCATCGATCTGCACTCAAGCAAAGAGAGAACAGGAGCTTCCTCTCTCCGGAGGCAGAGATGGGTGAGAAGAAGTGAGGGGATGAATCAGCACTGAAGTGGCAAAAGACATGCATGACCCCCTTTCTGCACACAACCAAACACACACACACGCACACGCACACACACACGCACGCACGCACACACACACACACACACACACACACACACACACACACACACACACACACATCGCTCCCTTAAGGACTGATAGTTATTTATGATGAGGGGTGCATGGGGGGATTTGGGGGAGGGTCATGCATTTCCAATTTCAGTTCAGGTGAGGGTGATGTGGGGGGGCGGGGGTGGGGGTCATGTCATCTGCAATTTATACAATTTCAATGCTTCAGAATTCAACGCCGTGTATGCTCTCTCTGTATGCCAAACCCAGCGCATGGGATGGGCACTTTCCTAGCTCACCATTGGTTTACTTCTCAGTCCACCTGACATGATCAGGCGTATCAAAGGGTGGACTTGTTTTGCAAGCGACATGCTCCAGAGTGGCTGGTGTTTTCACTAGTCCGACCAACGGAACAGCCCAAATGATTAAACTCCGCCTAAACGAGAGCCTGTTGCGAACAAAACAAGTCCACCCCAAATTGTCCTATTGCCATAGGCTACTGTTAAATGAACGCTCGAAGCGGGTGTTGATTTAATGATAAAAAGTCACGACTGTGACATTAATACTGAAATGCGCTTTTTGATTTATATATACATAAACAATATCTATCTATCTATATCTATCTATCTATCTATCTATCTATCTATCTATCTATCTATCTATCTATCTATATATATATATATATATATATATATATATATATATATTCTATCTGTGTGCGTGTTGTTGATCAGCAAGATACTGGACTTACGACTAGAATTTCGAGCCTGACCCGACAGATAAGGCCCAAGCCCAGCCCAAGTCCGACATCACAGACATGTACGCACAACAGCAACACTGAAGCACAGATGAGTGAGGAGAGGAGAAATCCACTCGCTGACAAGAGTGGAGAGAGAGAGAGGCCGAAAAACTCACCAGGTTACAATCACTGACTGTATTTACGGCACCTGCCTTGAAATAATAGCATATATATTTCCAGAAATTAGGTAGATTGCTATTGTTGTTTGTTTTGTGTTTGTAATGCGCACTGTAAGCGGTGATGCCATATCAATATAAATATATCATATCAATATATCATATCAATATATCATATCAATAGCGCTCCATCAGAGAAGGCCTCTAATATCCTTTGTCAGACGCGTGCGAAGAGAGCGTGACAGAGCAGAGGCACATTAGCGCATAAGAAATGTTTATTTATTTATTTTTTAAGCTTTTAAAGTCCAATAGGGATTTCAGTAATTAGGACTGACAGAAACTGACAGAAACAGAGAGAACGTCAAAACCACTCTCAAACTACATTGTTTGCATTATATCTGCAGAAAATGTTATCAGGAAAAAAAAAATCGCCTAAACAAAAATAACAACAAAACCGTTGAATTGAACACTGCTGCTGTGCATCTGTCACTGGCTGGAGCAGTAGGAGACAGAGAGCAGTCTGAATTATAGACCTACTTATCTCTACTAAATATCAAAACAACATTTAGGCTATGTTAATTTCATGTGTGCAACAGTGCGTACAGTATATGCTTGCTCAATGAGGCACATTGAAACAATTAAACACTTGCTCGATCTGAATCTTGTGCACGAAACTGACTCTCTTTTTCCAATTGAATTGCGCGCCCATGAGACTGGATTTGCAACGAGGTGTGTGTGTGGGGGGGACGGGACATTGTTTTGCCTGAGGGAGAGTCATCAATTTTCCTATTTTAGAAGTCCGATTTCCTCCATGTACACCCCCCCCCCCCCCCCCCCCCCCATCATAAATAGGGAACAGTGCCTTAGGGATATTCTCTTCAAAACAGACAAATCATCTGCTGTGTGAAATAAAGTAAGGATTATTCATAACACAAGAGTATTCCACATAAACATGCCCTCCGGTGTACAGACTGTCTAATCTGTACCCATCCCACTCCACTCAACTCCACTCTGCATTGGCCTGTGCCAGTATGGCTTCCTGAGAGGCGTATACTGTATCTGTATGTATGACCCTGAGGCAGGCTGCAGTATTCCTCCCCTGATCGATTTCCCGTCCGTCTTTGTCCTGTTTAAGAAGCCGCTGTGTGAGGAGGACAGTTGACTGCAGTGTGTGTGTGTGTGTGTGTGAGGAGCCAGACACTTTGATGAGGATTGGCAAGGTAACCCTCACGTCTCTCTCTCTCTCTTTCTCTCTCTCTCTTTCTCTCTCTCTGTTTTTTGATTCTCACACACCAGCACGCTATCACTTTTATGTGTGTTTTAAAAAACGATTCTCCCTTCAAGGTCTTACAGCGGTCTTAAATCAGGCGTGATTTAACTGTGCCCCAGGTCGAGTCTCCATCACTATTCCTTCCCCTCTCTCTCTCACTCCCTCTCCCCTCCTCTCTCTCTCTCCCCCCAGAGGAGCTGACCTGCTGCTGAGGGCAGGAGGGTGTAAAATGGCCTGGAGTTGCCCAGCTGCCTGGCACACTTGAGGGAGGGAGGGAGGGAGGAAGATAAGGACAGAGGAGCACTAAATAAGACACAGGCCATTAACCCAACACTGACCTCAGCACACCTAGCAGCAGGACACACACACACACACACACACACACACACACGAGTAGAGAGGGCATTTGGAAAATACATTTAATTCCATTTTGTACAGCTTGTGTAAACTATAAGACAGGAATTCCAACATTGGACAATTATCTTGTCAAGGTCCTTGAATATTTCAGTCAGCAGTCGCTTGACTATGCGTGAAAAAGGTTGAGTAGTGGGCATCAAGGGACACATCGGCACGTGGCTACGTCTCAGTACATTTAGTGACAAAATACTAACATCTGTCTTTTGAGGAGCAACCTTTTTGGACACGGTTACAGTTTTTCGTAATCCAAATCGTGGAGGATCATGAAGGATGAGACACAGGCAATAAACAGAAAAGAGTGGGTGGGAGTTAGTATATCTGAGAATAGTGGGTGGCATCACTGTAGATCCTGTGAACAACCAGGTCACTGCCAAAGGGCATTCCATCTTCCTTTGGTCTTTTCCTCTTCCGTGTGGTTTTGGAAATATGTTGTTTTAGGAAAAATTAAGAGCATGTAAATACTAATGTCTGAAGTTGTTATTTAGTATGCAGCCCTTTCAAATAAAGCCACAGTCAATGGATATGCAGAAAGAACAAACAATGACCTTTCACAACCTCTAGTGATCTGATGGATATATCCATCAGGCCTCTCCTCTAATTGACAGGAATTGAGATGACCTGAGATCTGCTGTGACCCTTAGGTCTGGGTCAAAACGACCTCAACTCATCAACTGTCTGTTTCATGTTTACTCTGAGGCCATCATTGACATTCACCAACATTGAATACCCTGAATACGGTGGCTCTTTCTCAATGGCTAGAAACGTTATTCCCCGCTCCCCCTCCTCGGCTCGTTTCCTACTCCAAACGTATCGGAGAAGATCTAGGTTCCTCCACTTTGATATTCTCCTCCAATGCTTTTTGAATAGGAAGCGAGTGAAGGACAAAAGAGAGGACGCAAGGAATTTAGTTTCTAACCATTGAGACACAGCCAATGACTGTGTACTGTATCTCATGTGTTTGTATTGTACTGCCATCTAGTGGCGTGCTCGTATCTCAACAGCTCACTGACTACTGGTTGCAATTTTGCCCTGAAAGAACCACAATTTGCTCAAGATGTTCCTCTGAATGACTGTTTATTGTCTTTCAACAGGGCAAAAATAATAACAGTCAATGTCAGGGAAAAGTGGCAACAGAACGACAGGACTCAACAAGCAAAATCCAAAAAGATGTCCATTTTCACATGTATAAAACAATGGGGGGGGGGGGGACTGTATGCGGAAACCTTTTTCCAAACAATGAAATGCGCACATTACACATTTTAACCTGGAAGCCAATCTTTATTTGCTGCTGAACGAAACGGGAACTAAACACAGAGTTAGGTAAGGGTATAACTTTGAAATAATGAATCCTGCTCTCTTTGCTGACACACTGAGGAATTCATGTTTACATCCAGCTGTGCATAGAACATTGAAGATTCCCAACCCCTCGTAAAACCTAACCTCTTCCAACTCACACACTCTTGATACTGTCTCCATTTTCTATTGTCTTGCGCTTCTTTTCCACTGTCTGTGCTTTGAAAATGTTTGTTCTGTAGAAGTGCAGTTCCTTGATGCTCTCCTGAATGTCGGTTAGTGCTCTGGAGGAAAAGAAATATCTTTATTTCAGTGATTCTGATTCTTACATTCTGCATTACTTCTAACACTCTACTGTATGCCACAAACTCTAAATTGTACCTTTATCATTAAACATCATGTCATGTACATCGATCCTATGTTCCTAATGGACTGTGCACCCCTTACTTAATAATGCTCTGTTTATACGATGAAGATGAATACATGGTGACTGTATTGCACTTAAAGAGATGCTACAGGATTTTGGGCACTAATTCTTAACATCAAATCCTTGCTTAAGTGTTGACTGTATGGTTCATATGATGTTAATCCATTTCTTATCTTATTAGACCACACAGTCCTCAGTTTAAGACCAACAAAATAAGCTTTTACTCATGGGAGTGGGGAGGTGTGCTCCTCTCTGACCAATCAGTAGTCATTTCTTGACAATATTTGTCTATTTCGGGGACCCTTTTTGGCTTGTGAACGCCAAATTGTAGAACTAGTGGCTGAAATTATACAGAAATCCTGCAGCATCTCTGTAATGCATGTGCTAAGGTTCTGCGCTAAAGTTTGCATGACTTTTTGTAAACACTTGTCAGACTTGCCTGTGGGAAGCTTTCTTCTGTGGTGCGAGCTTGTACTCCTCTGGAAACCACCGCCTAAAGGGGAGAAAACACAACTCAGTCTCTTTCAAGACTCAATTCATTCCACATTTACTCTATTTACTGCATTGGACATTTACTCTTACTAGAAATCACAGAAATGTATCAATACCTCATTGTTCCAACGTTCTAGGGTTATTCGACACTATCAGGGTAATTCCTTAACACATTTGGGTCTGTTTTATGCAAGTTGCTAAACTGAAAAGAACATGATGAATGCCTTGGGTAAATAGCACCACATTTCTCCCTAACAAAATCAGCAAGACCTTTGAAATTAGGAAAGTACCTATTGAGCAGTTTAAACAGGCTAACAAAAAGCGAATAATGCTCCACACAGGACTGCACGGCCTGTAACTCCATTCCCACTCACAGCCTTATCCCACCTCATTGTCAATGTGTCTCTGGGCACAATAGATTAAGATCCTGGCTAAAAGAGGGAGTGAGAGAGTGTAGGTTGGAAAATTGTCAAATGCTATTCCTAAAAGACAGATACTATCACACCTGGGCGTGATAGGGCATTTGGTTTAAATTCCAAAACCGTGGGAAAAATCACTACAGGTAAGTAGTTAAAAGGGTGAGAACATTTTCAGTGATCACCTGATAAGAGGAATGGAACAACTAGGCTGCTTCGTTTCCAGACTTTGACTAGGCAGTGTCAACACACACACACACACACAGAGACAGACACAGACACACAGACACACCTGCAGAGCTCCTTGATCGTGCTCACGTCGATGATCCTATAGTGGAGGTGGTGCATAAACTGAGGCATGTACTTGTCCAGGAACTTCTTGTCAGCGTGAACTGAGTTACCTGGAGGGAGAAGCACCACTATCAGTTTGAGCCGGCCAGGGCTGCGGCCACATATTATCCAATGGCTTCACTTGCTGCGTCTACGATCCTTCCTCGAAAAATAGTCAAATATCATTTCTTGATGTTTCCCCGCCGAGAGGTGTGTCATGGGGACTGTGAACCTTTATTGAACAGAGTGACAAAACATGATAATGGTAATTGAAAAAGGCTACGACTGGTGTCGTGGTGAGATTCACGACATTGCAGTGTTCTCCCCAGAGAACATAAGCGGGGCGCTGCACCACTGTGTCTTGGCTCCACCACCACGTAAACATTTCAAAGCAAATTAAACTGATATTTAGTCATGAAAGAGGAACTCTCTTCGACATGGTTGTTAAAAGCGAAAGTGTTAAGTGTGTTAATTCTGCGTTTTAGCTGTATTTTTAGCACATTTTTTCACATGAATAAACGCAATTCCGTTTTGATAATGCAATCCAGTGCCAACTTGTTCAAAAATCCCGGGGAGAACCCTGACACGTATAATGGTCGGTGTCCTGCTAGGCCAGGGCACGGGGGCTACGCAGCTGCCAGGGTTCGGGGGCCACTCAAGCTGCCAGGGTTCGGGGGCCACTCAAACTGCCAGGGCACGGGGGCCACTCAAGCTGCCAGGGCAAGGGGGCCACTCACCTGCCAAGGGGCAATGTCCCGGAGGGGTGTGTTGTCTGATGAAGGACAGGAACTCATACTCCGCCTGCTGCAGGCTGATCTTACTGTCCTTCACCGCCTGCGTCAACCCTGACTGGGAAGAAAGAGCTTGGTCATGAGTGCTGGAGTCTTAAGAGGATTTAGAGTAGCAGCAGAGCTTAACATTATCAGTGAAATTATTATTTTTTATCTTTAATATATTTTGTTTTATCTCACTTGCAGGGGTTAACAGAGAGTACTAGGGCAGTGCTGCTTTCAGGTTGGCCGGAAGCTAGATCCCTTGCCCTCGGGCACTGAACGTAAAGCTTCTCGACACACTCCTTACCTTGCCATGATGTTCTGTACACCAATCTGACATTCCGTCCAGCAGTTCATCTGACTGGTTGATGATCAAATTGGGACCCTGTCAGCACAACAACAGATCGACATTATTCTCCCGAATGCAAAGCGGAGCAGAACGCAGCCGACCGAGTGACAGCATGCAGATGACGGTACCTCAGCCAAAACATTCAATTCTGAGTCGGTTATGATGCACGCCATCTCAATTATCTCGTCCTTGTCAATATCAAGGCCTGTCATCTGAAAGAGAAGAGCAGAGAAGGAGATTCAGTATGCACCCACAAGGCATTCCCATCCAAACTACGCTATTGACATGGACAGCAGCAGCAGCATCATCATTCTGCTCTGGCCTTATTCAGGATAAAATACCCCACTAAAAGACAGAAACACCCATTTTTCAAAATGCCTCTAGCTCTGCATTGCAAGCGAGATCATTTGGGAGGTACTAGGGAAAGATAATCAGGCAATGAAAAATAATGATTTCTGGCTTAGTTGGTTTATCCTCCTGTGTCCTATTATATAGGATGTGCACCTATTAAACCCCTGCCAACTGTACATCATAGTAATATGACATAATACGACACAGGAGGATTCTCAACAGTGTCCGTGTTGCAGAGACTGTGTCATAGCAGTTACGTAGACATTTGGTGAACTTCTGACATTACAGTTTTTCTCCATTGTATATACACAAACAATGGAACTATGCACACAATTCTGAAAACTTGAGGCTCATGTATCAATAACAAGACTCAGGACTGCTAAACTCTAAGCACAATTCCCTTGTTTTCACTCAAATAGAAATTCTAAAATCACATTTTTGCAAAACTCAAATTGCATCATTTAGCACATGTTGTTTAGCACAAAAAGGACAAATTGCATCATTTAGCACATGTTGTTCACCTGGAAAACACTGGCCTTCAAAATGCCACACCCTAATTACCAATTGGTCTCACTCACTTCTCACCTGTTCAAACTCAATTGGCAAAACACTTCAATCATGTGTCAGAGCATAAAAGAGGCCTCGGGTGACCTCTACTGTGTTGGGGAAAAAATGGAGCAGCATGGAGAACAGAGAGGAAGAGCAAGACGAGGAGGAGGAGGAGGAGGAGGAGGAGGAGGACAGGTGACGACATCCACGCAGACACATGCCAGGGGTGGATCTGCCACGCCAGGCGCTCCCCCCCCCCCCCCGCTGCTTGGCCAGGGAGAACATCGTAGGCGATGTAGACGAGGTCCTCTGGCCTGATCAGGATCAGAGGCGGGATGCAGACTGATTTACATGTAGATCTGTTTCACCGCATTTTATATTTCTATTTTGTGGGCCTACGAAAACCTTTTTTTTTTTTTGCAGTCAGTTCAGTCAGCTGAACATTTTACTGTTTTACCGTAACAAATAAATATTTGCTTTGTTACCTTTTTGTATTTGTGCACTGATTTCATCATTACATCCCCAGAAAGACAGTCTAAACATCTTCTTACTGTAGTGTTTTTCATTTTACTTATCAGTGAGTTTTGCCAAAATAGGTAACATTTCTGTATTCTCAGAACTCTAACAATGTTGCAGTATCAACTATACGTTTACAGTATGACTCTGGGAAGCTGGATTGTGAGTTTAGCCCAATTGGAGCTCATTAGATATACAAATGTGCATTGTATCCTATTCTGATACAATGATTGTGTCAATGCAATATTTATATATTCACAGTACTGTATTACAATATGGCAACAGTCTTTATATTGCATGTACCATAAAATTGCAACCTATTTTGGGACAAAAAAACCTTTACAATTTAAAAATGAAGAAAAAAGGAAACCATTTCTACACAATTTTATACATTTGAACATGTAACATGGCCTCATGGAGCCAAAACATATATAAACACTATTTTGATGGTTGTGTTTTAAGTTTCACACCAGTGTTTAATTGATGCTCTGTAAGAGATATTGACATGATGGCTGTGTGTATCGTTTTGGTGGAAAGAATCAGTTTTAAGAGAGAACAGTTTTGACAATGGTTAACTCTTTTCAGTTTTGTGTTTAGATTTTTGAGAAAAGGAGCTATAGTTTCAGGAAACGTGTTTAAACGATTGGGAGATCAATGGGACTATTGGGCAAGATGGCATACATGGGAGTGGTGGTCGTAGATAGCGAGCTAGCACCTGCTTTCTATACCACTAGCTTGGCTATCAACCCATCTAGTAAGACTGCACTCTAGTCTCGTCTAGTCTGGCATTATGGCAACTAGAGGAAACTACGTAGCTAGCCTCAACTTGTGGCCAAAGATTTGCAGGCTAGGTAGGTAGGTAGCAAGCTACAGCTAACTAGCTAGCAAGCTACAGCTAAGTAGCTAGCAAGCTAACTACCTACCTACTGCATTACATTTGTCGTTAGTCTTGAATGACATTGCTTGGCTGTCTAGTCAAATCTGGTCATGATGACTGTTAGTTACTGTACCTCCAAATCCACCCACACCATTCTCTGAGTCATGCCCGGGTCTGACCGCGATGAGGATGACATTTTCTTGCTGAAGAAGTAATTCAAACGATGCCCAGTTAGGTCTTTCCTCTGCACAGGGTTAGTTGTCTGATCACGGATTATCCGACCGAGTGAAAAACTTGGAGGGTTGCTGGGTCGGAGTGAAGCCGGGAACTCCGCTGCTCTGCGGAGAAGTTTCAAAGTGCTGAAAGTCCACGCAGATGTTGGCGAGCAGACCGGCATCCTGACCCACTTCCGATCTCACACTGTCGTAAAAGCTCTGCGTCATCAACCAGTCATGGCTGTCTGTTGTGCTCATGATGATGACACATATTTAAAAACTGTTTGTTTTAATATTAATATTTAAAACTGCCCTGATTAAAAATGATCAACTCTATGTATTTTCTATCAAATAACTATACGTAATATCTATTTTCTGCATGATCATTCACCAGAGGGCGGTTTCAGAACCATGGTCAGCGTTACATAGGCTACATTTCCTTTCTCAATATGAACATCCTCACCCCCCCCAAAAAAAAAGAAGAAAAAAAAGATAACACACCTGCTTGCTTTTAACTTATGTACGACTGTTTGTAGTGTTAAAGCTCAGTCACTCTGTTTTGGTTAACTGACAGTAATCCCTATGGGGCTGTCAGTGAGCCTCTGTGTTGCTGTTCGACATGTGTCAGTATGAGATGTGACAGACAGCATCTTATCAGTTTGTTACTGTGCAGACAACAATATGGCAGCACAGATGCAAGTAAGAAAGCTATATCAAACCATCACACATTTTGTGTACTGTAGGAACAATAATTGTATAAATATACATTTGCTTGGGTGCCAAACATCACTGTTGCTGAAGCTTGCGGAGCGCTCTGAATCTGTCTCTGAGAGCCTGCTGTAGCTGAGCAAATTGTCTGAGTGAGGTTTACTTGTTCAAATCCTCATATTTCTCACTTCCTAGACAGATTGGGGGAAAACACAGAAACAAACACATGATTGTGATGTTTGGTTTCTAATTGAGTAAACTTTCCAGACAGTCATTTGCATTAATACTGATGAAACAGTTGTCATCCATGCTGTTTTGAATGGACTCCAGGGCTCAAAGGCTTAATGAACGGACATAATCATGATGTATGAGTCAATATATGACACCAGTTGAACTCAGGGCCACCTCCAGCCCAAGTCTACAGTGATACTGGCATTGTGTGACAGTTTCAATGTTCTTCCGCTCATCCTGGCCACGAAGGGACATCACTGAGACAGGAAATTGCACTCTGTGCCCTGGGCGAGCTGACAGTATGACAAGCCAGGGACATCAGAGATGCATATGTCTACAGAGGTCACGTACGCCTCCGAATCCCCAACCACTGTGGGAGGGTTACTTCTGAAAAGGATGTTGTGATTTCCTCTCATTCTGTGTCTACTTTTTTTCACTTGTCCTCAAGTGTCATCGTGATATATTGTTTTTACACAAGTCTCGACTGCTTGATAGTCAGATTTATTATCACAGGGAAAGAGAAAGAGAAATGCATAGTGGGGGAAAAGCAGCTCTCAATCAAAACTTGATGAAAAGTTACATTGGATCGGAGCAATTTACATTTTTACCTTATGGGCTTCCACTTCTGCATTGTTAAGCTTTTACCCCTCACATGACCTTAGACTGCCTTTCCTCAGCCAATTTTAGATTTGTATTCGTGTTGGGATATGAAACAGGTGGAAATGAGGGAATAGACAGAGGGGAAAGACATGAAAAAAAGAAAAGCCTGACAGCAGACATTTTAGTCCTACAGGATTAGCATAGCAGCTTACTGAGTTTTGACAGGATATCTCACGAATGCTCATGCAACACTCATGCAACAGACAGACAGCCATTGCCATCTCATCTTTGATGATGCGTGTGATGTGACAGCACAGGTTGAGCAAAGTAATGCTCCAGTCCTATGTAGCATTGATGGCCTACTAAATGGATTAAAGATGACTTCTGAATAATACAGAGGTTATTTAACATGTAAGACGGCTGCTTCAGGGATTGCTTGGCTGGAGCTCATTGAAGGACTTTCTCAGACAGGTCACCATCTTTTTTTAATGCACCATGAAACAATAAGTTGTTTTTTTCCATCCTAAAGTTAATACAGTGCATTTGGAAAGTATTCAGACCCCTTCACTTTTTCCACATTTTGTTAAGTTACAGCCTTATTCTAAAATGGATACAATTAATTTTTTTCCTCATCAATCTACACACAATACGCCATAATGGTGAAGCAAAAACAGGTTTTTAGAAATGTTTGCTAATTTATTAAAAATAAAAATCTGAAATATCACATTTACATAAGTATTCAGACCCTTTGCTATGACACTCGAAATTGAGCTCAGGTGCACCCTGTTTCCATTGATCATCCTTGAGATGTTTCTATGACTTGATTGGAGTCCACCTGTGGTAAATTCAATTGATTGGACATGATTTGGAACGACACACACCTGTCTATATAAGGTCCCACAGTTGACAGTGCATGTCAGAGCAAAAACCAGGCCATGAGGTCAAAGGAATTGTCCGTAGACCTCTGAGACAGGATTGTGTTGAGGCACAGATTTGGAGAACGGTACAAAAACATTTCTGCAGTATTGAAGGTCCCCAAGAACACAGTAGCCTCCATCATTCTAAAATGGAAGAAGGTTGGAACCACCAAGACTCTTCCTCGAGCTGGCCGCCCGGCTAAACTGAGCAATAGGGGGGGAAGGGCCATCGTCAGGGAGGTGACCAAGAACCCAATGGTCACTCTGACAGAGCTCCAGAGTTCCTCTATGAAGATGGGAGAACCTTCCAGAAAGACAACCATCTCTGCAGCACTACACCAATAAGGCCTTTATGGTAGAGTGGCCAGACAGAAGCCACTCCTCAGTAAAAAGCACATGACAGCCCGCTTGGAGTTTGCCAAAAGGCAGTTAAAGGACTCTCAGATCATGAGAAACAAGATTCTCTGGTCTGATGAAACCAAGATTGAGCTCTTTGGCCTGAATGCCAAGCGTCACGTCTGGAGGAAACCAGGTACTGCTCATCACCTGGCCAATACCATCCCTACGGTGAAGCATGGTGGTGGCAGCATCATGCTGTGGGGATGTTTTTCAGCGGCAGGGACTAAGAGATTAGTTAGGATATAGGGAACGATGAACGAAGCAAAGTACAGAGATCCTTGATGAAAACCTGCTCCAGAGTGCTCAGGACCTCAGACTGGGGTGAAGGTTCACCTTCCAACAGGACAACAACCCTAAGCACACAGCCAAGATAATGCAGGAGTGGCTTCGGGACAAGTCTCTGAATGTCCTTGAGTGAACCAGCCAGAGCCCGGACTTGAACCCGGTCGAACATCTCTGGAGAGACCTGAAAATAGCTGTGCACTGACGCTCCCCATCCAACCTGACAAAGCTTGAGAGGATCTGCAGAGAAGAATGGGAGAAACTCCCCAAATACAGGTGTGCCAAAGCGTCATACCCAAAAGGACTTGAGGCTGTAATCGCTGCCAAAGGTGCTTCAACAAAGTACTGAGTAAAGGGTCTGAATACTTATGTATATGTGATATTTCAGTTTTTTATTTTTAATAAATTAGCAAACATTTCTAAAAACCTGTTTTGGCTTTGTCTTTATGGGGTATTGTGTGTAGATTGATGAGGAATAAAATGAATTTAATCCATTTTAGAATAAGGCTGTAACATAACAAAATGTGGAAAAAGTGAAGGGGTCTGAATACTTTCCGAATGCACTGTATGTACAATATGTATGTAGTTCTCAGGGAATAAGATACCATTAAATACCAAGGCTGAAATACCTCTCTGCTATAATTCCCTTCCTATCAATGTTTTATGCTGTTGCTTCCACATTTGTTCAGTCTGAACACTTTTGTCAACGTTTGTCTTTCTGGAGAGGAAGTTCTGTACCAGTTCAAGTCCACGCCAGGAGTATATGATTTCTATTTTTCACTGTGCTCAGAATGCAAGTTAGGTAGTGATCTGAAGAAAATTCAGGAAAGTTGTGAAAAATGGTATCGTCCTGCATGTTGCCTTCCTATCCTCACTTTGTCTTCTGTCTCCAAAACACCTTGCAGACACTCCAAACCGACTCATTTTATGACAGAATCCCCACTCTAAAGACTTTGTCTGTATTACATTTTGAAATGTCACTTTGCGACTCTGCAATCCACTTTAGCGTTACAGTATGTTACCATGACAACTGAATGCAAATGTGTATTACATCGTAACAAAGTGACTTTTCAATAATGCAATGCAGACAAAATCTTTGTCACACTATGAGTCGGACTGGAGTGTCTGTGTGAGGTAGGTTGAGCTGGGGAGCTGACATAACACTATGCCATTCTAAAAGATGATGGAACAGTGGAACATCCCTTTAAGATGGAGATCTTGTTTCCGGCGGCGCAGACAGGACATTCCCACTCAAGCCTTTGGATGGTGCCAGAGCCTTGCTAATACCTCACTCACAATCACTCTTCTTCTTCTCACTACTGGGTGGTAAAGAAATATCACATTATAACATTTTCTCAGTGGCCCCTTATAGTTAGTGAATGATTGCAGCCACAGTGACTGTATACATCATCACAACCCCAGAAAATAGTCCAAATGCAAGACCATTGACCATTATAAAAATGTTGATAATGTAGTGATAATTAATTGTGTTTTGCCTGACTCGGTATAGAACGGGGAACTATATTGTATTTGTTATACATAAATACTCCATAAAGCAGTGAAACATTGATTTTTCTATTGCTACTCCCACTCATCCTATGATTGACTCCATGACTGAAGGAAAATAAACGCTTGATTATGACACGGCACAAAAGTAATTTCTCGTGCTGCATTTTGTCAAGAAGACACACCGTTCATTTCCTTTGCTTTTTTGACCCTGACGATAGAAAATTGCCACCGCTGTTACGACGATTTGCCGTAAGTAAGACGAGGCATGACATCGGAAGAGGCAAAATCAGGGGCAAACAAAAGGAGATGCAAAGCAATCAGGCATGCCTGTGAGCTTTGTTAATGTCAGAGGTGTTATATGGTGCATTTGATACGCTTTGTTCAGCATTAGTCACGCACAACCGAGAGAGTGGTGGAACGGAAGTCTCACATTCTGAAGACACGGGTCTCTTTTCTAAGCTACAATCAGATTCTGATGACATCGCTGCTCTCCCATAGATCCTGGAGAAAACCTGGGCCCCCCCCGCATGTTTCATTTGACTGTCTGTATCAGTAGATGGAGTACCTCTATATGCATGTATGTGCACTTTGACCCTTAGGCCTCTATCAAATGTGTGTGTCATGTTGGATATGGCAGCAAGAATACCCATCTATCTCTCCAGTTGTCAAGCAACACTATCGCTTCAGTGTGAGAGCATGCTTTCAATTTACACAGATCACTGCCCAGGGGTCTGCTAAAAAGTAATAACCCAAGTCCTCGGAAAAGCACTGAGGGGTGAAATTGTGAAAAAGATTCACCTCTACTACTTGCAATGCACGTCTACCCTACTGTTGATACCACAACTATAATTACGAGCAAAAGAAACTGTCATTATTGTCAGTGTTGTAACAACAATATGACAACAAAAGTGTTGTCTACCTTCTTCTCAGTACCATGAAACACAGATCAAAGGAATCAATAATAGTAATTACCTGTGGCTATTTTTGCACAATGTCTAGCAAGAACAAAGTGTAGAACAAACATAGAAATGTGTGACAATGTGTTTTAATTTTCAACTCATTCTTACATTTACATTTACATTCATGGCATTTAGCAGACGCCCAAATACATTTGTTTAAGTAAGTAAATCATCTATCCATCAGTCATCAAAAGTAATCTATGCTAGGACCAGGGGCTATTGGCAGTCACAATGCTAGAAGAAGGAAGAATTACTTTTTTTAAATGTATATTTTTTTTAAATTTTAAAAAATGTTTACATTTACATTTTTTACAGGGGGGTAGTGGGGATGAACAGGTCTTTAAGATGTTAAGATGTAGCCTGAAGAGATGAGTTCAATCTACGGCGGAAGATAGTGACTCAGTGGCAGTGGGAAGCTCGTTCCACCAGTGGGGCGCCAGGACGGTGAAAAGTTGTGACCGAGTAGCGTGACTGCTGCAACACCAGACGGGTGGTAGCATTCTGGATGAGCTGCAGAGGCCTGATGGTGGAGGCGGGGTGCCCGGCCAAGAGTGTGTTGCAGTAGTCAAGGCGAGAGATTGAGGGACCAAGAGTTGTGCTGCTTCTCTGGTGAAGAATGGACATATCCTTCTGATGTTGTAGAGAAAGAATCTACAGGAGCGTGCTGTCGCTGTGATGTTCGCCACACATAATAAGTGGTTGTCAAAGATCACCCCAAGGTTCTTGGCTGTATGGGAGGAGGTCTTGGAGAGGGCAGGCTTTCCCTGGGAGGAAGAGCAGCTCAGTCTTGTTAAGGTTGAGTTTGAGGTGGTGGGCTGACATCCAAGCGGAAATGTCTGAAAGACACACAGAGACACGTGTTGCCACCTGTGAGTCAGAAGCATTGCATTGCATTGTTTGGTGCGAGTGAGCAATGGGTTACTGTAACTAAGTGGTTTCCAGGGCAGGAACTTTTGTTCACCAAACCATTTGAAATACCTGCACTGTATTGTGGAAAGTGGAAATCCCATCGCAACATATTAGCTACCATACACAGAACCAGCTATGTCCACTTAAGGATGGTTTCCTTAACACAGAGTAAGGCTACTCTGGACTGTCAAGCATTTGAATTTTGTTGTTAGTCCTGGGCTTGATATGGTTCTGTGGAACAAGCTCATATTAACAGTTTTATATTTATCAGCATTTTCGAGGATTAAAGAGGCACTTCAACACTTTTTTTAACCTCATATTCATTATCACCAGCACCATACCATATTACCACCGATGACATCATTGGGCGTCATTTTCTTAGGACATTTTCTTATTTATCTTTTTCACTACAGAATGTAGAATATTGCCGTTTTCACAAAACACCAGTGGCGTTTTGGTGGGGCCACTGTCAAAAATGAGGTTGAAAAGTGGTGAAGTGCTCCTTTAACCCGTGAGTAGGTCTACAAGTGTGTTGTGAATGGATCTTTGAGATAAAAAAGCCACTCCCTCACTCCCACGTGGGGCTGGGTAACCAGGCCCCCAAGGGTGGGCCCAACATGAGTGAAGGTGTAGCCTACAAGTCAATAAGTCAATTTCCCCTTCCTCTTGATAGCTGCAGCCTAATAAAGCGTGTAGAGTAATTAGCAATACCAGAGGCACTGGCAGCAGCAGCAGCAACAGCAGTGGCCGTCCATCCAATAGCAACCTCTCCCCTCTTAAACCCCACCACCGCTAGATGATGAAAGTTCTTCCTGTTTCTACCCAAAGCCACCAGGGGGCAGTTGTACACTTTTCTAACCTGCCACAGGGAACACAATGCCTGTGTGTTCTCAGCACACTCTCTCTCACTCTCTCCACTTCTTTTGGGCGGAATTCAAACAGGCCTAATGAAAACAAGTGATGAAACTGAGAGTAACCAAAGCACTTACTGGGGAACACAGTCCTTATACCCACTGGATAAGATAGGCGGAAAGGTTTCGTTATAAATTGGAGTCCTTGAACTTACTTGCGGTTCAATCCTTTTTCAAAAATCAAAATTAATTTTTTCCACAAATAGCTATAAGCGTTGTGTAACATGTAGGCTTAACGTTTTTTTGTGCGTTTTATCTCTGATTAAATAATGTTTGGTTCATGTAAACATTTCTCAAAACTTCAAAATGTATAAATTGATTTAGAGACGAGAGATTAATGACGACTAATCAAACGCTAGTTAATTGGACAAGAAAACGTATAAGAAACTTTAGGCCTACATGTTACACAACGCTTATATTAACTGTTTGTTGAACTGGAAGTAATTTCAACGAGCTCTAACGAACTACATTCTGACGACATGCTTCAGAGCTCTTTTGACATTCTTTGTGGTTGCGATGTACATCCTTTGCCAATAATAGAATTGGAGAAGCCAAGTTCATATCCATGTTAATGGTATGTTGACATAATAACTATATATTTAATATCATAACATTGACTATGGATAGTGAGAGCAGTTGTGGGAATCAGTAGATAGCAATGGAAAAGCGACAGAGAGTAATATGTAACCTTCTTTGTGCTAAGAGCTTTCTCTCATGGTCTCATGGTCATTATTTTGTCTACTCCAATCTTCAGTTTTTTCTTCTTTGTTCAGTTCAAACCCCACTTACCTTTTGCCAAATAGATGTAGTATTCATCAAACAAAACCTTGAAAAGATCTTTTCAGTATTTCACAATATATACTACATTTCAGTGTTGAAGAAGCTACTCTAAAAATGTATTTACTGTAACTAGATTACTTTACAAGGTAATAAGTATAGTTTGTCAAACTAAAGCTACTTTGAAGAAGTAGTTCACTACATCGAAACTACTTCATCCAACACACAACAGACAGCTACTGAAAGATTACCGGTCCATGTGATAGAAAGCGTACGACTGAAACACTCTGAAACCACTGGGAGAGAAAATAAAATAGGTGGAGGAAAGTGGGGAAAGTGGAGGCAGTGAGGGAGTTCAAATGGAATATTAGTTAAAATCCAATGTTTTAATTGTTTTGCGTTTGGAAAAATGTAGTGAGTAGTGACAACAGCTTACTGCACTGCTGCAGTAGATGGCAAAACATAAATTAACTACTGGAGTTAAGTTAACTACTAGGATTTGAATGTAGTTTAACTACTACCACAATACTGCAAAATGCATATCAACTGATAGGACATGTCCACTCTCCAACACCGTTAAACTGACATTTAAATAGTGTATTCTGAGCCTATAATCATTAGACAAAAATGTGGAAGTAGCAGAGCCAGTTTTATCTTTGTTGGGGCCACAGGCAAGATTAATTTCTGCTGAATCAGGAGGCATAGACACCCCTAAACCAATGATAAACATCTTTACAGCACATTGTCTCAGATCCTCAACATATTCTCATACACTGCTCTGTGGAATGTAGAATAGTTCAGCTGGTGCAACATGGTGAATTATTTAATCATACCTCAGTGTCTATTCATTTTCATACAATCATCGGCATGAGTAGAGAAATAGAGACTTACTTAATGTGCCTAGTAAACTTTTCCTTGGTTCTCCTAATGGGCAATTAGAGCCGGTGAGCTTATTGAGCCTATAGAGCAGATCATGGGCTATAGTTGCTGAACACCTCAGCGATAAGACCATGGTTGCATCTTAATTGTGTTAAGTGGTTTCCTTTCCTCATCTTCTCCTCCTCATCACACTGATCTAAAGGACAAATGATAGCTGAAAGCAGCCTGGTGGATGCTCATATGGATTTTCCCCTTACACCTGTCCAGATGATCAACATCAGTGGGCTAGGAGGAGACAAGGAGGTGAAACCGCTCGAGTCCAGACCAAAGAGAAACTGACAATAGTTCCGCCTCTGCCACATAGTGGCCAGTGACTGTAGGGGACACACAGTCCACCCATGTCAGGTCTTATATGTCCAGTTGTGCCCTGCCGCTGTTCCTGTTGCCCTGCTGTGCTAATGTCTGTCTGACCCCTGGGCTCACCACTGCCACCATTACTGAGGAGCTGCCCGGATCAGAACGCTGAACCTGGGATGACGCATGCAGGCCAGGCTACTCCTAGGGTAAGGGACCAACAGCATGCAGGGCTTGTGTAAATGATGTGTCGGCTACACAGTACTGTAAATACCTTCATGTTCCTATCAGCATAGCAACCGGCACAGGTCTACAAAAGGAAGATTGGCTTGCTAGGTGGTAGGTTGAATTGGTGAGCAACCTGAACGTCGTGAGTACAAGTCAGCATTGAGGCAATTTAGACAAAAGTGCTTTTAGTGTTTTTGTTTGCTAATTCTTGTTGCTAATGCTAATGTTTGCTAATAACTTCCCCTGACAACTTACCTCTACCATACCACATACCGTAACCACTCAAATTAGTCATCCTATCATTCAAAACAATGGATGATAGGATGACAGATAATTGCATGGCCAAAAACTACAAAACCACAACTCTCCTTTCAACAGATTCCTTACATTAGCCAATGCAAAACACAGTCAATGGGCTTTAGAGCACAGTATGTACTAAGCTAGTGCATCATGTCCGCTTCTGCTCCCTATACTGCTTAACCACCATGTAAGTCCAAGTACCACGTAGTGCGTAATGCGAACATGCAGACTGTGTTGGAATGTCCAGAAGGCAATTAGTCCTAATTAGGTGCTTGGCTTGTTGGTTCAGACTGGTCACAGCACAGTAGAAAACATTAGTCTTCAAAATGACTTTCATTTGGTTCTCTCCATTCCTGTGGTCATTTAGTCAACAATTTGTAATTTCCTTACCGCAGTGTCTGTCCTGTACTCCATACAGAGAGAACATGACCAGTGTCTGTCCTGTACTCCATACAGAGAGAACATGACCAGTGTCTGTCCTGTACTCCATACAGAGAGAACATGACCAGTGTCTGTCCTGTACTCCATACAGAGAGAACATGACCAGTGTCTGTCCTGTACTCCATACAGAGAGAACATGACCAGTGTCTGTCCTGTACTCCATACAGAGAGAACATGACCAGGTGTCTGTCCTGTACTCCATACAGAGAGAACATGACCAGTGTCTGTCCTGTACTCCATACAGAGAGAACATGACCAGTGTCTGTCCTGTACTCCATACAGAGAGAACATGACCAGTGTCTGTCCTGTACTCCATACAGAGAGAACATGACCAGGTGTCTGTCCTGTACTCCATACAGAGAGAACATGACCAGTGTCTGTCCTGTACTCCATACAGAGAGAACATGACCAGTGTCTGTCCTGTACTCCATACAGAGAGAACATGACCAGTGTCTGTCCTGTACTCCATACAGAGAGAACATGACCAGTGTCTGTCCTGTACTCCATACAGAGAGAACATGACCAGGTGTGAATGAAGAAACTGTAGAGGTTTCTGTCATTCTCAACTGTAGTAATCAGTTGAGAACGCGTTACTGTAACTAGATTGGGAACTTCTACCAGGTCCTGCCAGTTCTACTCACATATTATAGTCTTATTATCTCATATACTGTTGGTGCACTCATCTCAGCTTCTCAACTGTGTAGAGAAATTTCAATTAAATGAAGTGATTAAATATTACTTGATAAAAAAAAAAAAATCTTTTGTATGAAAATTGTATGGACATCTATTTCAATGGATGCAATCATCAATTGTTTTTTTTAATGTCCCACACAATTAAATCAGCTACAAAGAATACAAAGGCTTGAACCACAAAGACAAAAGCCAGAATAAATAAATACAAATCTACTGTATGTCAGAAGTTTATAAAAACATTGATTCATTATTAATTACTATACCCCAGTGTGGCACCATCCCATACGGATCCTTAATAGCTGAACCTATCTCAGTAAAGCTTCAAATGTTGTGAGAGAGGGCCAAGAGGTTGACTTGGGTCATTACATGAAAAGGCAAAACACTTGAGGGGTTGAGAGCGGGGGGGTGGGGATGGGAAGGGAGGGGGGGGGGGGATAACCCTGCCACTCTATAGGCATGAGGACTTAAGCCAAGCCATTACAGAGAGACCGAGGGTGATAATCCACCAAATGGATTTAAGCACTTGAAAGCTGCTGCTACATGTACTCATGCATCACACTTGAACACTAGCCAGAGAAAATGGAGTACCTGCTTCTGACGCTGTAAAAAAAAGTGGACAGTTTGATGTAGGATAGGTTATGATATCATCCACACCTCAGCACACCACCACTCTCACAGGGAAGATGAGAGAACATGTTAGAGATACTGCACACACCGCTTAAATGTGGTCATCTCGGAATATTTTCACGTACAAATCTGCCAATGGGTGTTTAGATCAAAGTGATGAATAAATATTATGAGCCACAAGTGTGAGATGTATAATATTCAGTATTGAAGACTCAAAGGTTACACCGCAGCGGTTGAGGAATGGTTTCCTTACTGAGGTTTCCACCAAGTAAATCATATCATCATATAACCCCCTCCATTTGTTGTCATTAAAGGTACAATCATTCATTTTTCAGCCAAACAGCAGCACTGCCACTTAGTTTGATAATAAAGTTGAAGGGTGGGGTTGGAGAAATGAGATCAAAACAATAGTTTTAAAGAGATTTTGAGGCTATACATTTACATTTACTGACCAAAACTGACATTGTTTACTAAATAAATAGTAAAAACACCTTATATTAAGGATTATGGTGGGGTAAAACAGTTGTATTAACCACATAAGGCATTTATAATGTACATAACCAAAAGCCTGTGTGCTCAGTCTCCTGCTGTACTCCCTGTTCACCCACGACTGTGTGGCCACGCACAGCTCCACCTCCATCATCACGTTTGCTGATGACACCACCGTGGTTGGCCTGATCACTAATAACGACGAGTCAGCGTACAGGGATGAGGTAAGAGTCCTGGTGGACTGGTGCCAAGATAACAACCTCTCTCTGAACATCAGCGAAACTAAGCAGCTGGTCGTTGACCTCAGGAGGAAGCAGGGAGGGACCACGCCCCCCATCAACATCGGAGGGGTTGAAGTAGCGTCGACAGCTCCGTTCTAAGTTCCTTGGCGTCCTCATCACTAAGGACCTAACATGGTGACACCACACCCACTCTATGATCAAGACGACACGTCAGCGCCTCTTTTTGAAATTTGGCATGGACCCCCAGATCCTCACAAACTTTTACAGAGTCACCACAGAGAATATCCTCACCGGCTGTATCACTGCCTGGTACGGCAGCTGCATATTTACCCCCCCCCAATCCCCCCCCCCCAACTGACACTACCTCAGTCTGTCCGTCCGTCCTCCGTTCATCATGATTCTACAAAGACACATTTGCACAATCGCTCATGCACTCACACACTTACATACTACTCACATTTCCAATATTGTTGTTGAGTTTCTGCTGCTTATTATCAAATTTGATTTGATCTGATTTATTCTAGAATCAATTGGTATATATAATTGAAATGGCCATTGAAATGGTCAGGTGTAAATATCGCAGATTGTATCTTCAAAAACGATAAAGACCAGCCTATCAGTGTCCATAAGAAATGCCATTTGATCCAAAAAATACCAAATGACATGCGATCACACAGTTCAGCGTAATTCTGTATCTCACGCTAGCCTGTCTGTCTCTCTGTTGCTTTGTGGCCTCCTCTCCTCCTCCCTGCGCTGTAATTGAACGCTGCCCGCTTCAAATAACCTAAGCTCTGGTTTGGACCGTTCCCTCTGACCCTGACTGGAACACAAACGGTGGAAGATGGCCATCACAGAGAAGAAAGACACAGTGGAGACTGACAGGGCTGTGTTGCCCGGCTGTCACTGTGGCGATTTAATCACATTACTGCATTGCAGAGTGATCTGGCCGCTTTCCCTCTCTCATCTCCTACTCTCACAGCCGTGGTGCTCTATCCCATTCTCCCCAGTCCCCAGGGTGGTGGAGGGGGAAAGGAAGGGGCTAAAGGAGGGGAGCTGGATGGAGGGGGGGGGGGGGGGGGGGGGGGCTTTTTCTCCTGGATTTGCAATGTACAGCAGTGTATGCATCACTGCAGTATTCAGATTTTATTAAGAGGTGGAGTGAAGCCATAACTAGAGCTGTGAACCCAGTCAGCTATGACAGAATTTCCAAGACTGAGCTTGATCATGTAATGTTCAGACTACATAATGTTGCAAACGGAACTTTCCTTTTCTCACAGGACACCTTATTTATTCAGTGTATTGAAGGGTTTGCTTGCATGTTTGCCTCAGAAAAGATAGTGCCCTGACCTCTCTTCAAAGGAACATACTCAACCTTTGACCCCCCATGCCCCTTGATGAGATCCACTTCAACGCCCACAGCTGTAAAATGAGACATCCCCTCTCTTTGCTCCACACATTTCTAACCAATGTTTACCGCCTGTACTTCTGTGAGCAACCGTTCCTTCCACTCAATGTCTTTCTGGGGGAGATTAAACTGTATCAACAGCATTGTCAGTAGGAATAAATCATGAATGCAAGCAAGGTCAAAGAGCAATTCACAGAGCTGCAGCTGGGTCTTGAGCAGACCAACAGTTTCAGGTGCATTTCAGTAATAAAATGTAGTTTTTTTTCTTTTGAGAAATAATGTTATGATAAATAAATAAATCAAGTCAAATCGTGCTGTGCTACAGAATGCTGCAAGCTTTCTATTAACATATTCACAAAATCAAAGGTACCATAATCAACATATTTTTACTTCACACTAGAACTTAACATTAAATGTAATTGGCTAACTCTGGTGAGAATAGTGGCTATTGCTATGTATACAAACCAAGAATGTGGATTGTAATCTCTGGCCCATAGACTTCCTTGAAGCTCAGAAAACATATACTGTAAGTAATTGTGTTTATTTGGATGGACTACTTCTTCAGAAACAACATTTTAGCATGGCTGTGGTGAGCACAAAATTCACATTATTATTGATAAAGTAGAATGTGTTTGCTTATTAATTCAAATGACAATTGCTCATGGACTGTGGGAAGGAGGAAATTTGCATTTTTTTTCATTTATTCTGAACAATGTAGTGTGCAAAACCAACCCTGTTAAATAACTAAAGTATGGTGTGCTGGAAGGTCAAATACAACCCACATAATCACTCCACAACCGGCCAGCCTGTCTGTGATTGCACCCATTCTGAACTACCAGAGTGGAATTATTTACTCTGTTTTGCTTCATGTCATGGTGCAGTATGCATGAAAATAACCATGTTCAATTGGCATAGTTGACTGATTAGGAGCAAAATTCTGCTTGAATTTTTTCTTCCATAGAGACAAGCACACGCACAAACACGCACACGCACACACACACACACACACACACACACACAATTATTTTCAATCATAATAATAGGTGTGAGTTCCATGTACAGGTAATTTTCTGTAAGGGTTAGGGTTAGTATTTGAATTTGAAAAATACATTTCATTCTCTGACTTCTGTTCAGGTTGGCCAGCCTGTCGGCTCCTCTTCGCTTACTTGGCCTGTAAGTCACCGATAAGCTGATCATTCCCTCGCTTTGGACAATTAAACCTCTATTACCTCCTCCACTGGACCAGGCGCTCTACGTCAGGGTCTAAGGGGTCCTCTACCACGAGCAGCCAATGTATCCCTACACCATGTCTCTCTCATTTCCTGGTCCAGCTTAAAGTCTATCAGGGGGATTTGCTCTCTCAGTGACGCATCACTTGAGCTGTGCTTTGTTCTGCACCATTGGCAGAGGGCACCAACCCAGGACGGTAAGGCACCAGCCACTCATGTTAGTCATTTGAAGAGAAACTTGTTTGACAAGGAAGGTTGTAAAGGTTTAGAGGTTGATATAACTGGATCAAAACTCGTTGTCAAAGTTGAAGACAGTGGCAATCTCCTAGGATTTGATCGCTAAATATACTGTATCGTATGCTATCATTAAGCAATCACATTGTTGTTACACATGGACCTTTCATTCTGTCATGTAAACTGTACTCCCATGCATTTTCTTTTCAATGGTTATGACAGGTGGAGTATCACCCAGACCACACCCCACGAGTTCATTACCCCAACCTCTTTATGCTCTTTATCATCCCCTCTCCAACCTACTTACCCCCCTTTGATACTCTGGGAAAACTCCCTCTCTCTTGCCAACAGATGCATGATATGTGTTTCTACTGAAGTACAACTTCTTTCACTCAGCTCCTCTCAAACCATTACTTATTCCGATTGAAAACTTGGCTTACTTGGATGTCACTCAAACATCTTAGCTGTCTTGATGCATATGTTTCTGCAGTCAAGTTTTGTTACAACCTCAACTTCAGAATGTCATTTATCTTGAAAAAAAAAAACTTCATTGGCAATGGCAGGAGATCTTTCCATTTTTGTATGAGCCAAGTTTGAATTGAGATCTAAAAGGCTGTTTGATCTCCTTTGTTTCATATTGGCCAAGTGTCACACTTTTATCCGTTGAATCGCTTTTACAAATGACAATTTCATTTCATGACGACATGAAACAGATCTTTTATTGATGTGACTGAATCTCTTCATGAAAAATACATGGTTTCCTCTCATCACTACCACAGGTCTTTAACGCAACGTCAACTGTGAGATGTCTTGGTGTCCAACCTCAGTGGGATTCTGCTTAGCGCACGTCGGCATTTGCAAAATGTCAATAAGCACACAGTAAATTATCTACAAATCCCGGGGAGAAGCAGCTTCTGTCAAGTCAATACTTGCTGTTGATTAATCGTCTGGCAGCGAACTCTCTCAGTAGCCTATAATTTATGTAGAACAGAAACAAGACCTTTGTTGATCCATGGCCCACTAGAAATCAGAGTGCATGGTGGGAAATGTAATTCAGGGGAAAATCTGCCAGACTTGCCAAAATTGCAGGGGTCCTCTTTATTTATTTATTAGCAGTTTTTTTGTTTTTTTTATCGGTATTGATTGGATTTTGTTTTCTAATTTCAGAGGACGGGAACTTTGTGTTATTACGTAGTTAAAATGTTCCTGAATCAATTTGGTTGTGACTTATTTGATGCAATGCAATCAGTTTGTGGGTGTAGGGCCATGAATTGTGCATGAATACGGTATCTTTTTTTTGTTCCATGTCTTCAAGCTGCTTAAAAATGCTGATCGAGTCAACCTAATTAGCCTATGATTGTGCAATCATGAACAATTATTGTGTCATTCTCAGGCTCATTATGCAATGACAATTAATTGCATATGCTAAGTGTCACTATTTAGATATTTTACTGTACATTCTTCAAGTAATATGGCATTTTCACAGACACCGGCAGTGGTGGGTGTAATCATTGGGTTCTCACATCTCCACTGATTTGGTAGCATAATATTTCTCCTCTGAGCTGTCAGTAATATAAGGGTTTGCTGTTGAGAGAGGTTCACTTACCTGAATATCTCTCCACCCACTGACTATGGGCAAGTACAATAACATTCACAATACCACACCATGAAAATGCTTTGAATTGTGCCCTCATTGACATTGTTGCCAAATATAACCAAATCATAAGACAACTTGACAAGACAAATCTAGGTCAACCATGTGGCTGATAATTGATCATAGATGAATCAGTCATGCGGTAAATTGTTTGCTAACCCATTTGTGAAAGTGCATCCATTCAATGTGACAATGTTAAAGTTGTTGCTTTTTGGGGGTTAAAGTGATGAAATACCTAGACCTAGATGACAGCCTGTAATTTGACTAAAGGTTGCTTGAAGAGTCCAGGCTGTTGGGAGTAACCACCAAAATAAAAGTACCTAATAGTCCATTAAGTTCAATGTCAAATATGTTGAACTTGACATTGACATTTCTTCAAGTGAGCTCTCCTCTGGACACTGCAGATCGGGAAAATATACATATATGTCTTAGCTTACCAAACAGGTCAGCACTTCATCAATAAGTTATGTTTTAGGTTGTCATCTCCTAATAAAATTGGAGAAGAAGTGCTTATACTGTATCCTTTGCAAAACATAAAGTGAAAATGCTGTGATTTATTCCAATTTATACCAATGGTGTCAACAATGGTTTCATATCCCTCACAACCAAGATACAATGTATACATAATTAAGTATTTGATGATTTCTTTCCTTGGAGGGTGTCAGCGATGCTATGCCTTTAATTGAATATTCACCATTCATTTACTGACATACAGTGCATTCGGAAAGTATTCAGACCCCTTCACTTTTTCCACATTTTGTTATGTTACAGCCTTATTCTAAAATGGATTAAATATTTTTTTTAAATATATTTTTCCTCATCAATCTGCACACAATACCCCATAATCACAAAGCGAAAACAGGTTTTTAAAAATATTTATAATTTATAATAATTTATTAAAAATAAAAATGTATCACATTCACATACCTATACAGACCATTTACTCAGTACCCAGTTGGATGGGGAGTGTTGGTGCACAGCTATTTTCAGGTCTCTCCAGAGATGTTCGATTGGGTTCAAGTCCGGGCTCTGGCTGGTTCACTCAAGGACATTCAGAGACTTGTCCCAAAGCCAATCCTGCGTTGTTTTGGCTGTGTGCTTTGGGTCGTTGTCCTGTTGGAAGGTGAACCTTCACCCCAGTCTGAGGTCCTGAGTGCTCTGGAGCAGGTTTTCATCAAGGATCTCTCTGTACTTTGCTCCATTCATCTTTCCCTCGATCCTGACTAGTCTCCCAGTCCCTTGCCGCTGAAAAACATCCCCAACATTCACTGTAGGGATGGTATTGGCCAGGTGATGAGCGGTGCTTAGTTTCCTCCAGACATGACACTTGGCATACAGGCCAAAGAGTTCAATCTTGGTTTCATCAGACCAGAGAATCTTGTTTCTCATGGTCTGAGAGTCCTTTAACTGCCTTTTGGCAAACTCCAAGCGGGCTGTCATGTGCTTTTTACTGAGGAGTGGCTTCCGTCTGGCCACTCCACTATAAAGGCCTGATTAGTAGAGTGCTGCAAAGATAGTTGTCCTTCTGGAAGGTTCTCCCATCTCCACAGAGGAACTCTGGAGCTCTGTCAGAGTGACTATTGGGTTCTTGGTCACCTCCCTGACAATGGCCCTTCCCCCCCTATTGCTCAGTTTGGCCGGGCGGCCAGCTCTAGGAAGAGTCTTGGTGGTTCCAACCTTCTTCCATTTAAGAATGATGGAGGCTACTGTGTTCTTGGGGACCTTCAATAATGCAGAAATGTTTTTGTACCCTTCCCCAGATCTGTGCCTCGACACAATCCTGTCTCAGAGGTCTACGGACAATTCCTTCGATCTCATGGACTGGTTTTTGCTCTGACATGCACTGTCAACTGTGGGACCTTATATAGACAGGTATGTGCCATTCCAAATCATGTCCATTCAATTGAATTTACCACAGGTGGACTCCTATCAAGTCTTCGAAACATCTCAAGGATGACCAATGGAAACAGCATGCACCTGAGCTCAATTTCAAATGTTATAGCAAAGGGTCTGAATACTTATGTAAATGTGATATTTCAGTTTTTGATTTTTAATAAATTAGCAAACATTTCTAAAAAAACTATTTTCGCTTTGTCATTATGGGGTATTGTGTGTAGATTGATGAGGGAAAAAAAACTAATTTAATCCATTTTAGAATAAGGCTGTAACATAAGAAAAAGTGTGGAAAAAGTTAAGGGGTCTGAATATTTCCAAATGCACTGTATGTTTTCAAAATGCACTTTCTTCTCCAACATCTGTCTGTAAAGAAGTAATAGCCCAGGAGGAACTTTGTTTGCAATTATGTTGAAGCATCCTGTGTTTAAAGGCTTTGGGAGTGATGAAACACCCTCACAACTTCCCTGAGTGACTGGAGAGGAGTGGTAGAGAGAATCATACAGTAGCGCTGTTCACACACATCACACCAACTGTCTTTGCCTGTGCCATGAACACTCATTAGCTAAGTAAGCCAATTAAAAAGAGAGTGGGGAAAAAAACCACCTGTGTATGGATCGTTAAGATAATTACCTGTGGATAATGATCAGTCTGGCAGATTGTGAAGAGTCTGGTTAGTTGAAGAGCTCAATTATCGACATTATTAAACACAAGATCAAAATGAAAAGATGGAAAATAATTCAGAGACGGGCAGATAAATAATCTGATTTTGGTGCACAAGGCTGACTTTTTGTGGCCCACGTTCGACCCCAAGAGACCAAAGGCACAAAATGTCACCGCCTGATTTCCCATGGAAAAATGCCTGCCTCCTTCAACCTTTTATTAATTACAAAAAAGGCAAATGATACAGGGCGATGATTTCCCTCTGTCTATCGGCATGAGAAAGGTCTCGTCTGTCGATCAGAGGTGATGGAATTTGTTTTAAAAGGTTCTGAAGGGTCATGTAGGCCTCTTGGGATGACATCAATGAGGGTCAGTCCTCTTGGGTTCCTCTGCATAATTCAGATGCTGTTATTACAGTATCAGTAATATGCTTCATATGCAACCCACATACTGTAGATAAAAGACCAGTTGGAGACCAGCGAAACAGAAGAGTGAAATTAAATGTTGTTTTCTTGGTATAATATTAGCAGTCTCCAATGATCACTTGATGTCACCACATGACATATTCCCTCATACTCTCATAGCAGACCCACCTCTTGCCTTACTATTCCGTACTATGCCTACTATTCCTCTATTCCAAGATGTTTACAAAAAGCTGCTTTAGAGTCTGAGTATGAAGAAGGTTTGAGTGTAGAGACAAGTTAGAGAAATGTTGAAGGCAATAGGGAAACCTTGATGAGATGAAAATGATCTTGAGGCAAAACCTTATGCCAACATCTCTACGTTAGCTGTTCACTCAAGCTCCTGGGAGGGAATGCAAATACCTGTAGATGCTCAGGGGGAAGTATGCTGGACTCTCATTGGCATATACTCTGCCATATATTCATACGTCTGTGTCACTTTCTTTTAATCAAGCTGCTGGAGCCTTCAGAGCAAACAGGTTAAAGTGAGCATTTCCAAATACTGTATGTGCTCATGTGCTCATTGTGATTCCCCTAGCAGGTCAGTCTGCTACGAGATGCAGGCTCCGGGGGGATCCCTGGTAAACGGTGTTAATGTAGAAGGAGGTGTAACAACTTAGCATAATTTAAGTTGGGAGTTGAGTTGGCTCGTAAACAAAAATCCAACAAACTTGGAAAATACATGTCATGCGAGGATTGTATGGAAGGCCGGCTTTCAGTACTGCAAGGAAGAGAGTTGAACATGTTTGACAAATGCTTTTCAAACCCAATATGGCCCAATTCCTTTCTGTTTTAGCTTCCACCACTCAGTTCAACCCACAATAGTACACTATGTACTGTACTATATATTATTGGGAGAGAGTTAAATTGAAAGGTAAGAAACTCGAAAAGAAGAGTCATTGACATGGTGCATGATCTATTAAATGTTCATACAACATCATGCACTATATGTTCAAGTCCAAGTCATTGCTTATTATTGTTATTAATGATTTGTTATGCCTTATTAACATCCTATTACTAGATCTCCTTGACAATGTCACCCATAGCCCTGTATCATAACCTGTACTGTATTGCACTTTTCCTATTCGTCAGATTATAAAACATAATTCTCATGATACAAAAGGAAGAATCCCATTCGTCACATTATAAGACGTAAATCATAGAGATGATACAAAAGGGAGAATCCTTTGACAGGTGGTAGGTTTGGGGTGGCTTGGGGTGGTTTGGGGTGGCAATTTTGACGAAAGTGCTTTTAGTGGTTTTGTTTGCAAATTCTTGTTGCTAATGTTTGCTAATACCTTCCCCTGACAGCTTGCACTTACCCTAACCACTTCGAAGCAACCATTCTACGAGCATGTGGAGGGAGGTTTCTTGGAATGTGAAATTCAATGAACTTGTGAACACATTCTCCCATCGCTCTGTCCAGTTCAATCCAAGCCAGATAATCTAAGATTCTCCAGACCTCCAAAAGAGGCACAAGAACAACTTGATTTGTCTCTAGCGGTCTTCTATTTTGACGAAATATGACATTACCTTTCAATATTGCCTAGATGTAGTATGAGGCGGTTTGCGATGATACCATGTGGCTACCCAAATTAGTCTTCTGGTCTGGATTGTAGTGGATTGTAGTAGATTGTAGTGGTCAGATGATAAATCCCGGGTGTTGATTGGCTGAGAAGATCCTCCCTGCTTGTTGTTGTATGAACCAAAGATTCACTGAGAGGATATCTATATTTATGGTATGTGTATCATATCTGTGGTGCATTGAGACAGCATACTGTATGTCTAATTAAAGACCCCAGGCAAACCTGATCAAGTCAGATCGCCCTACTGATATAGATAGTGGCATGCATTCATAGTAATACACATCTGTGTTTGCAAACCACCTTCAGTATTTTCTCTTGCGTTGTAGAAAAGAATTGTCACTTTCTATTCTAACTGGACTTGTCGCAAGGTGTTAGTCTACGACATAGCACTGGGTCACAGAGCAAATCAGATATGAAGTCATTGTAACCAAGGAGGCGACAGACAGAAACAAAAGTAACTTTATCTTCACCCCTGTCATTCAGTGGTCAAATCACAGTACACAAAATGCTGGATTTACAGAGCTCCAGTGTAAACAACACGATATCAGCTAGGTATGCAAAGCCACGAAAATGAGAGCAACACCGGCAGCAATGTCAAGTATTTGGCTCCAGGGACGTCTGATATCTGATATCTGATATCTGCACACAGGAGCTGCTGCAAGTGTTTCACATTAAATGGAAAAGTACAGATGTTGGTTCTCCACCACCCCTCCTCCACCACCCCTCCTCCACCACCCTTACTCTGATGTGTAAACATGATTCTGTCCTTTCAGCGGTGAACAAAACCAAAATAATCCTACAGAGAGGCGCGGGTGAACAAAGCTTTGGAGCGTCACCTCAGAGTGAAGTACATGTACAGTATGACACATCCACTTCTCCATGCATTTATCTGTGATCTGTGACTCCGTAATGAGCTTTCACAAGGCATACATCAAAAGGCAAAACCTCTTATAAGCTGGAAATGATATCATGAAAGGAGAAGCAAAATAGAATATACCTAAATAACCAAAAGGGAGAAAATCTAAGCGTATTGAAGTTGTCCAGTTGTGATTTTTAACCTACAGTTGGTTCCTTCCAGTAAGTCTGCCTCTGTACCATGTTGTTTTTTTTGTTTTGATTCTTAGCTAGTTCCCTTCATTCTTCCACCGAGGTTTCATTACTCATCCCAGAATCCTTTGCTCAGTTACAAGAATTGCTGCGGGCGGTTTTTAACAATACCCTTTGTGCTTCAAACCCCAATAGGGCAGCTGAACACCCAGGAGTTTGTCTTTATCCATGATAAAAAAGCAATTTTTATACAATTCTGTAATTGATCCTCACAAAACCATGAATCGGTGCTTTGAGGCAGTCAGCTGGTCAAAATTCAATGGGGGACAGAAGCACGTTGGTGTCCTCATTGTTGATTGATAAGAGTAAATAGAGTGAACTTATGATTGTCATGTTTTTCTTTTTTAAACTGTGGCTCTCATGTGTTCATGTATGCTCCTGTTCACTTGATCAACTTGCTTCACAGGGAATATGCAGTCTTTATTCCATGTAATCCAAAAAGCATACACTGTATTATTGTAAACGTGGCAAGCACATATGTCCTACATGGAGGTATCAACTCCCTCCCAGCAGAGCGCAAACCAAACAAAAAAACACGTTTATCACCACCCAGACAGGTGAGAGCATTCATCGATGCGCCCAAAGGTGCTATCCTCTCTCCAGTCTAGCGCCCCCCGGTGTTACACATGGGTCTGCATGCGTTTCTGCTGGGGCCGTGTGAGGTCCGAGTTCTGGGAGGAGGACTGGGAGTAGTGGGATGAGGAGGAAGCGGAGGCCTTGCTGTCCTTGTCGAACTGCACATAGCCGTCCTGCTTGCTGTAGCTGCTGACGCTGCTGTCACACTGCGTGTCGATGAAGGAGCTGGAGTCGCTCAGCGAGCCTCGCTGGTACTCCCGCTCACACAGCTCGATGGAGCTGCTGCCCATGCCCAGCACGAAGCGCTGGCTGTAGTCGTAGAGGCGGTTGGGTCCGGCCCCCAACGTGTTGTAGATGTTGGTGAAGGACATGCCTGTTGGCACGCGTTGTTTTCCCATGGTGGCAGAGGCGGGATTACGGACTTCTGCTGTCTGGTTGGCTGCCAGGGACATGGTCGGGGTGGAGTGGTGCTCCTTGAAGGTGTTGACACTGTAGTAACCGTTGGTGGGGTCCTTTTCATGTGGAAAAGAGGTGGACAAAGACATGAAGGGAAGTTAGGGATTATACAAAGATATTTTCTTTTGGCTGTAAAAATCGTGATAAATCAATAGGAAAACACATCCATTCTCTACATCAGTCATATTAGGGAAAGATAGTACACTAATTTCTTTAGTTTCTAGTTATCTATCCATCTGCATCACTCTGTTATTGTACCTTTAATAATCCTGATGTAGTTTCTGTTTTGTAACTATAATGAACACATTTTATTCACCGAGGTTAAATACATGTTTTAACCTACTGTTATGAACACATGTTATTAACAGAGTTTAAATACATAATGTTGACGTGCTCTCAACCCCAAAACTGCTAGGCGTAAAACAACATCCCTGGTTTCTCATGAATTGGATAATTGCTTGCTTGAAACCCAAATGATGAGAAAATGAGAGAACAGGCTGATACGTGCAACATGTTAAAGACAGATGACATGCTTTAAGGGTGTGAAATAGTAATCTGCCTCAAAGGCAGAGAAATCCTGTTGTCAGCTAATTAAATGGCCTTGAAGATTCACATCTTGGAGCAGCATATGCTGAATAATTGCCATCACATTTTCAGTCACGTCCAAAGTGTGTAAAGCATCTTCTCCTCCTTTAGTTCTCTCTGTCTTTTCTAGGGTGCTCCATTTCCTCCTTGAAATGAACTGATTTTTAGATTCCAGTATGAGGGAGAAAGAGTTTTGCCTGCCGACATCCAAAAAAAAAAAAAAAAAAAATTGCTGTCAAAGCTGCAGATATCTTTGTCTGCACTTGTGGCTCGGGGCTATTGCTAAAGAACTCTATTAGGGAGTGCAAGATAGAAGGGGATGGAACTCCAAGCAACTGGAATCTCAAGGGTGGGAATTGAATTTGTTGAGGATGACATACGTGAGGAAGGTCTAGGAGAATATATTGGAGGATGTGACCTGGGAGATGGAGAGGGGTGGTCCTCACAGATTACACCCAGAGTTCAAGAGGTCAAAGGTAACATACAGTGGGTGGAAATCCATTCAGTCTGCAAGCTAAGAGTCTGTTTTCTTGGGTTTTACTGAGAATATATTAATCATATTCACATATCCGAATACTTTGGTTTGCTAATGCACTACGGCACACGTTTTGAGCTGTCAGTGAAGGAGCTGTCAATCAAACATACATTTAGATCACCGTACATTCGATTTACATTATATGCTTTTTCCTCCAGGTGTGCAGGACCAATGAAGAAAGAAGATTTCATCGTTTTAGACCGAACAGATCCACTACAGTCAGGTACTTTTCCATCAACCCCAGCAGGAAATTTCAACCTACCATTCAAAGGAACAATAGTAATTCTGCCATTGTCAAGAATGCGTAAATGAAATTAGAGTGAACTAAGAAGCACTCTACTTGCTTTGAAAAAACCACTCTCCTCACTCTCTCTGGTCTTCAGTGTCGCTGTTCATTAATTCCTATTCTTTCTAAAGCATACTGTAGCATGTGCTTTTATGAAATGAATAATCAAGTATGATTAGTCGCAGAGTGGTCTATACATAATAGAACTGAGGAAACCAAAACACACAAACAAACATGTTGCTTCCATCCGCAAGTTTAACATTTAAGAGACCGACACTTTTGAACAACCCTCTTAACTTAAAACACAGAATTGAAATAGTGGCAGAGTAAAACACATGCTACTTCCTTGTTCCTGTTGGGATCTAATAGGGTAAAACCATTGAACGAAGCTCATGAGGTATTTATGTAAGTTATATCCTTCAAGAAATCAATGGCTATAGTATATCATTCATTTAGAAGTCCAAAAATTGATGTACCAATGCCAGATTGCCCCTTCAATTGTGTAGAGTGAAGGTCGCCATAGACACTGGTCTTGGGTCAGTTTTGCATTTTTGATCCACCAATGGTTAAGATCAGATTTTGGCTTAAGGCACGCTTATCCTAGATCCATGGCTAAGAGCCACCTCAATCCAGAGCTTAACTAATGACACCTTTGACCCTGAATCCCCTTCTCTCTGCCCACCTTGATGTGCTGGAACTCCTTCTCCTCCTCCTGTAGGACCTCCAACTGCTTTAGGACAGGCTCCTGCTGAAACTCCCCGCGGTCAATCTGAAACATCATAGGGTTCAATAAGAAGATAAATGCCATCCTGAACAGATGTATTTACATATGGAAAGAGACGGTGTAGCCATTTTGTTTATTGGCACGACTATAAAACAATATGCTACCCAAAGGCTTTTGCGATACTCATGTAGAATTTGTTAAAAGTAAGCTTTGAATTGGTCCATCAAAAATAACCGGTAGACAGAGTCGGATGTGCTTATGCTATGTGAAGGAGCTGCGTTGGCTCACCATCATCTGCTTGATGGCTGTGTGCTCCTCGGTTCCCCGCGCTGCGTTGTGATCTTTATGAACAATCTCCACCCGGATGTCGTTTTTCGCTGAGACCACTCCTTTGAGATCTAGAAGAGAAGAGACGGAACTGATTGGCACAGAGGACAGAACAACTGGCACCACATCACAGCACATCACAGCACATCCCAGTACTGTAGCTTCAAACGCCATGGCCTTCAGATCTGTTGATAGGAGCTATGAGAGTCCCTCAGCTACCGCAGGGCCACAGAATCATAGCCTCCTCTGTGGTGTGTGTGAAGTGACATGCAAGCATACACAAATTGTTTCCTACTGTTTTCCTAGCTCATTAAGGTATGTGAGGAAGCCATGAGTGATGGAGTGGTTTAAATACTGCAAAATCCGTAAGCTACAGTACAGCATCACTTAACACCAGGGGAGGCTGGTGCAGGTAGAAATCAGGCTCGTTGTAATGCATGGAATGGAATGAGAAATGGTATCAAACACGTTCCATTCCATTCCATGCATTATAATTACCGAGAAATCGGAGGACGGGCTCATTGTCATGCATGGAATGAAATGAGGAATTGTATCAAACACCTCTGATTTCTGCCTCCACCAGCCTCCCCTGCTTGACACATGATCGTAAATGCTTATACTATGAGCTTATGTCAACTACTGCTTGACAGAGTGTGCCAGAAGCATGAATGCATGATTAGAACTCATAAAAGTGTCATATGTTGCTAATAAATGGATAGTATAATACAGTATAATAGTCCTTACATAGGGCGAAGTGTCACGGAAATTGGTACTAACTGTCGTTTGTATAGGTCTTACTCTCTGTTTTGATTTTGCCCGCCAGGTCCTTCTGGCGTGAGGAAAGGGAGACGGGCAAGGATGACATGACGAGGTGCACATCCTCTGTGGTAAACAACAACATCAACAAAAACAAAAGCAAAAATACAACAACAACATGGTTAACAGTAGCCTGCATTGGCCGGAAATCTGTATCGTTACACTCCACTGTGTTGGCTGGACTATATCAGATAAGGATATTGCTTTCGGGCCCTAGCTTCCAT
>NC_139656.1:27335937-27378437 GCF_951799395.1 Argentina silus | reverse complement strand
GTGAAAACTAAAAACAAATGACTGAATTTTGTTCTTAGAGAGTATTTCAAATATCTCGTGTTTAGAAAATATGTTGAACCCTGAAGATGAGATCACAAATTCTGAAAGCAGAATAAATTCAAACAAACATGACCCCGTTCCCCTAACGTGGCATCGACTGACGATATCAAATCATGACCATGGAAATACTATCGGCACAATAAAAAACGGTTCGCCACAAGTTTGTCTTGTGTGTAATGAAATTCATAAATGTTCTCTTCTAAACAGGATGACTGATTCTAGAACCAGAGTCTCTCTTCTTTGCTTGACTTTCTGTCCCCTATTCCAGCGTGGAAACAGCCACTACAGTCATTGATATTCAGTAGAGGTTAAGGATGTTTACCATTCACCGTGAGCGTTACTTCCTTCTCTCCGGCTCCAACTCGAGGGACTACAGCCCGACACACGTACTTCCCAGCATCCTCCTGCCTCACCGCCCTCAGCGTCAGGATGTTCTCGTTGCTAAGCACCTGTGGAGAGGGGAAGGGGGCAAAGGTCAAACGGGGTCGGGGCCGATAAACACAGCTTCTGACCTCAAGATTGTAGCCATGGTTCCTCTGTCTAAAATCTTGTTTCAGCAATAAAATAACTGTGGCACCTCTTAACTACTTGTACTCTACCCAAGCCCTTGATACACTGCCACACTTCTGTATATTATTATTATTATTATTATTTCTGTATATAGCACATTATGAAACAGATGAGAACCTTTGAAAACAAATTCCACACAGCAGACTGAAAGCAGAGAAACCCTGTAAAAAAATCTATGGCCGAAGATAGGTCAATAAAGGTACCTTTATTGGAAGTGTATTATACTCTACTGAATGTGCTGAAAGTCTTTTCTTCACAGTGAGATGTATGTTCTGATGACAATACTTTATTTATAGCGAGGTTATGGTACACCAGGTGGTGTTCAGTCATAATCCCACAGATGGTAGCTTCGCACCATTGGCTCCGCAGCCAAGCACATACACCAAATATCTGAACCTGCGGTTCCTCTCGCAGGATTACTATTGCAACAACACATCATCAGTAGGGTAAAATTAACCTGTCTCACGACGGTATAAACCCAACTCTATTAGCAATCAAACACTTGCCTATCATATGCCTGTTGCTAACACGTTGCTCACCTGTGAAACTACCTTGAACATCCTTCCTGCTGTGTGGGTGTAGTATTACAGTTTTACTATCTTAAGAGGTGATAGATAATCTAATATAGCCTAATACACATTCACAGAGCCTACAACTGTAGATGCAGTCACATGTTTTATGAAACGTTATAATACAGGAATTAGCCACAAGAGTGACTATACATATATATTTATTCTGAGTACATTAAAGTTAAGGGTCCACTTGCTTCTTATTTCCTGTACATAGAGGAATCATTTCATAAAGCTCTACACGGTGCTATAAATAGATTTATATGGCTCATAACTGCTTAGAGAACTAGTGTGCTTCTCTCTCTGCTAAGCAATAGGTGAGATATGATGCTAATAATATCTGTTTCATACCACTCCAGAGCCACGTTTCATCCACACGATGGTGAGGGAGGGGTTTCCAGTCCAGGCGCAGTTGAAGACCGCATCTGAGCCCTGGTCCACCTGCAGGGACTGGGGCTCTGCCGCCATTCTGGGTCCAACTGGAACAAAATGGAGCAGTAAAAGTCACTCACTGTTTTTTTCAAATGGTGTTCTTTACAAGGTCATTGTCAGCTGTTTATTTTCATTGTGCACTGCACAGAGAGGGGTTCTTTTCCCCAAAAAATCCTTAAGGTCAACGCCGAATGATACTGTATCACTTTCATGGAAGCAGACACCAGTAATGTATTGATTCTTTTGCCATTGACAATATGGAGGCGATTTACACTTTCCTAGGTGCGATTATCTTATATCTGTATAGTGTAGCTACATGTCTCCATGGGAAAACTCACAGTAGACGTCCACATTCCTGCTGATGTTGGTGCTGCCCAGGGTGTTGGTGACCTCACAGGAAACTGGCTCGGTGAAGAACGAGTGGTCCACGATGACCTCATAGGTGTCACCTGACACCTCCCTGATGACATTGCCCCCTTTGGCCCACCTGAATATTGGTCACATCACAGAAAGAACATAATATGAGTTCCAGAATCCCTTCTACCAACTACCCGTGAGACACGTACATTGAAAGCCACTGAAAAGGTGTTTCATTCAAGAGCAATTTACTCTGTGTTTAGTGTATTTTTTTATTGTTTTTTCTTCACTTACACATATTTGTGTTCTGCCATCAGCAAATGGAGTCTACTCAAGTAGGGTGGTGGAAAAAAAAGCCTCAATGGTAGGTGCTCTTGTTGTGTCTCCCTTTGTCATTCGCCTGCTTTGATGCAGAAGTCATGGCACTGATGCATAAATAAATTGCCTGAGCCAAGGACTTTTCCTGGTACAAGCATATCTCACTGCAGTGGCTGTAAAAGGTAGATCAAGTACCAAACAAACAAGCTATTGTTTGTATTGAGAGAGCGGTGAGAGTTGGTGGGGGTGGATAAAGGAAAATATACAGGCCCAGGCTTGAATAAATCTGATAAATGATGTCTAGGCTATTTATCAGAGCAAAGCATACACACAACTATAGTAGGGTATGATAAAAAAAAAAAAAAAAGAAGAAAACAATAGATTATTTAGCATTTAGGAGGACAAACATGTTTGATTATCAAATGAGGTGTTGAACAATCTGCTCTTTATTTTGTGTAATTGCTCTCAAGGGTAGAATTGCTGCCATGAATATCCACATTGAGAGAATGAAAGGAGAGAAAGGCGAGATACTGAAGTATAGTACCATTCTTTCCATGATTTATTGTTTAAAGGCTCATGTCAGCCAGTTTTGCTTTTCTTGAATAAAATACTCAATTTGAATCGATGACATTAGTTAGTCATTCACTGAGCTTTTTGGGATAATAACACCAGCTATAGCAGTATGAGCAATTTTCAATGAAATGTGTCGAAAGTTTGCTTGAATCAATCGCAAAACCGCCGGTGAAGAGGGGTTCGGAGGGTTATATTTGATTCTGGGCACTAACTGAACAAACAAGCTAGCCACGTCACACACACACACACACACACACACACACACACACACACACACACACACACACACACACACACACACAAACAAGCTAACCACATCACACTTCGGAGCTCTGTAGCTGTATGAAATGTCATACAGTACGTCACAGCAAGTGGGAAATCTTTTGAGTAGGAGCTAAGAAAATAGAATGTATCGCCCAAATTACACATACTTTGACCTAAATGGCAATTTTCAGACTTGAATCATTGTGCAATAATCTTGTGCAGCACCAGGACATTGTACAGTATCAGCAAAAAAACATAAAAATGGACCTTTAAATAACTTGCATATCCCTTGATCCCTTTACCGTGATTGAATATGTCAATACCAACAACATCTAAGTAAACATTCCCTTTACAACCATCTTTCAATTGCGGAATGTTTTTTCCACAAAACAAAGATTGATTGCTGTATGCAGAACAGAGACCACACAAGACAGACCTCAGATGCCCCCCGACAATGTCCCATTTCGCCAGATATTTCATCTCACAGACACACTGAAAGCTGACAGCACTGAGGTGGGATCAAGTAAATGAAATCTCATATGAATCCCAAACTATTTCACAGTCTTACAATGGCACTCGAAAACACAGGGCTCCATAGAGGCAAGGACGAATGCAAAAGGAATGATGCTGTCAGTGTCGCCTTCCTTAATTCAAATGAGACTTTGTCTGCTCTCTCAAGCCTCTGAATACCAAAATAGCAGAGTGCAACATATCTGAAGCCTATCCTTTTTGAGTCACTTCTGAATTATTCAAAAGCAATCAATGGTGTATATATACTGTATGAGCATTGCTTTTGAACATGTAACCCCTAAATAACAGCAGGCACAAAGGAATCCATTTAAAATGTTGGCACTTTTCATGTTGTCTGTGATCTTATGCTGTCAAATTTAAATGCTGGATGGCACTGACACACACAGACAGACAGATACATATGCACGCCCGCTATCACACACACACACACACACACACACACACACACACACACACACACACACACACAAACACCTCCCAAGGAACCCTGTAGCTCAAAACAAACAATCAAATGAGTTCATGTCTGTACACACACATGTACAGACACAATGGTTTGTGCCTGCATGTTCACATCAAATGGCTGACAAGCCAAGCTAAACCCGCGCAACAAGAGTCCTTCTCATCAGACACCTCAGAAGTGACAAATGAGGAAACCGGAGATGACAAATTTGCTTCAAAACAAAAAGCCCCAACAACAACGACAGAGACCGCCAACACCAGAGCCCCCTGTGGGGATAAGAAGCGTACTTTATTTCTGAGCTAAACCAAATCACACGCCTCTCTCCCTCTCCCTGCCCCACTTTTCTCTCTCTCTCTCTCTCTCTCTCTCTCTCTCTCTCCCTATCTATGCCTCTCTCCTTCTCTCTCTCTCTCTCTGCCTCTATCCCTCCTCTCCCCCTCTCCCTCTCAGCTTTCTGAGAAACAAACAGTTGCTAATGGAGTTAGCTGCCAGACCCTATTCTCTCCCCCCTCAGCCTGCCAGCCTGCCAGCCTGCCAGAGGTAGAAGTCACAGGGCCGTTTAAATGAATTGTTGCATGGCAGCCACCTGTCCCCATCTGACTGCTAGCAGACTCTAGCCCTACAGTCCTCACCACTACCGCACACAACATGGTCTGTATCTCTCCACAACACAGAGGAGCCTCTCTCCGCTCATGGTGTCTTTGACATGAAAGGAGTGCATCTCAATCTGTTACCCATTGGACTTCCCTTCCAATTGAGTTGGAATGAAAGACCTCTGTGAAATAGCCGGAAGATTAGATATCAATCTCCAATCATTTGGTCCGGTGTCTCCAGAGAGTGCATTTCTGGTCTGAGGGAGGAGAGGAGAGGAGAGGAGAGGAGAGGAGGTCTGGAGCCTATGTGATAAGAGGTAGCCCATACCTACAGCATCCAGAGCACACAGGCTCTCACACTGACGGCATCCTGCACTCAAGCCGCTGAGGAACCGTCCTCATTTCAGGACGGGAAAGGGCAGCTCTCAGGCGATCAATAGCGTGCATTGGCTGACAGGGCATTAAAAAGGCAGTGAGTAAGGAGCCTGTCCATATGCAGCTTTAAAGGGAGGAGTGAAGGAGGGAGAGAGGTGAGGTTTGAAATCGAGTGGTGAGCCCATGTTTTTTTTTTATTTTTTATTTCCGATCCCCCTCCGTCCTCTCCAGGTCAGTGGGCTGCTTATGCCTCTGTGGCCAATCCCACGCTCCCTGCCCATTTTACCCATAATTCCTCTGGATGATGAAGATGCCGATCCACACACAGCTCAGTGGTCACCTGGGGACTTACCATGAAGTGCTTGTTTACACATGGATGTTGACTAAGATTCTCTCAAATATTGACCGCTTTAAAGGTATACTCAGCGGCATGAGGTTTGGATGATACACTTGGATGACTTCAAAGATGTTTCAGAATCACCCAAGCAAGACCTTTCACTCACTAGAGATTCCATCAGCACACAGCAGCGTGATTTAAATTATTTACCTGTACTGTATGCATGACCTTCCCCCAAGGACTTGAGGAATCACATCGTGGAATTCATGGAATAATCTATTGGCTTAGATTGTTCCATATGATACACTGTGTCACAAGCATGGCAATGAGAATGTGAAACATTATCACTGATGTTCCTGGATAGCGATATTAAACTGAACAGCAACAAAAACACACACACACACACACACACACACACACACACACACACACACACACACACACACACACACACACACACACACACACAGACAGACACACAGCTATTCACAATCATGACTAATGAGGCAAAGCTTTCATGTCAAAGTCTATTATTACCAGGAAAGCATTGTTGTTTAGGCAGCAAATCTGTCCAGCCGGGCCAATTTCCCTCCATCAAAGGGGATGCGCCGGTTTTGTTTCGTATAAACACTTTTGTTTCATTGAATGTCCAAACGTTGCTAATGCAAAAAGCATGTGTACGCCTTTGATATTACCACAGGCACGTACCCCCCTCCTCTTGTTTTTCACACACAAAGAGAAAGGAAGCCTGTCTAATCACATGTAAACACCAGGGTGACATTCACAGGAGGGGCACCAAACAGAATAATAAACATGCTATATTGCCATTACTCTCAATTATGTGGCAGATCTTCTCGCAAACCAGGCCAAAGTAGTTTGGTGAGGTCGGTGGCAGCTGCTGCATCACAGTTGCCATAACAGCACACTCCTTGTGGTTCCTGCCAGCTAAAAATGCAAAAAAAAACAAAAAAAAAACCTTCCAAGTGCAGTGAAAATGCCTTATAAAAACACTTAGAAAACCTTATGAATGTTGAGCGTAACAACATACAGTAGTGTATAACCTAGCAGCAACATTCTGGGGAGCAGAACACGGCAAGCTTGGTTGCTGCACATCCTGCCGTTTCTAGACCGAGGCTCCAGCCTCCCTCAGAGAGACCGGTCACCGTGGTGATCCCTCTCTCTGCACTACACGTCTGTTCTGGCACCGAGCTCTCAAGTCCGCCCTGAACCTCCATGTGCTCCCGGTCCTCCTGACCCACTGACTGGAGAGTGTGTACGAACCACAGGGACCGTATGTGTTGTGGCACACTCTGCGTGTGCCCTCTCTGCAACGCTAATGCACTCAGGAAGCGGTGCCCGCCCCTGCCTTGGCACCGGCAGATGGCAGAGATGTGTCTCCACAGTCTCAGGGACTCATGCCCATCTATAATCGATGAGATGCCAGCTGCTGGCAGGGAGTCACCGGCTAAGGTGAGCGTCGGGTACGTTTGACATACTTTTTACACAGTCTAACCACCTGCCCCACCCTACGACAGCCTACCCACCTGCCCCACCCTACGACAGCCTACCCACCTGCCCCACCCAAGACAGCCTACCCACCTGCCCCACCCTACGACAGCCTACCCACCTGCACCACCCTACGACAGCCTACCCACCTGCTCCACCCTACGACAGCCTACCCACCTGCCCCACCCTACGACAGCCTACCCACCTGCCCCACCCTACGACAGCCTACCCACCTGCACCAGCCTACGACAGCCTAACCACCTGCCCCACCCTACGACAGCCTACCCACCTGCCCCACCCTACGACAGCCTAACCACCTGCCCCAGCCTACGACAGCCTAACCACCTGCCCCAGCCTATGACAGCCTACCCACCTGCACCAGCCTACGACAGCCTACCCACCTGCCCCACCCTACAACAGCCTACCCACCTGCCCCAGCCTACGACAGCCTACCCACCTGCCCCACCCTACGACAGCCTACCCACCTGCCCCACCCTACGACAGCCTACCCACCTGCCCCACCCTACGACAGCCTACCCACCTGCCCCAGCCTACGACAGCCTACCCACCTGCCCCACCCTACGACAGCCTACCCACCTGCCCCACCCTACGACAGCCTACCCACCTGCCCCACCCTACAACAGCCTAACCACCTGCACCAGCCTACGACAGCCTACCCACCTGCCCCACCCTACGACAGCCTAACCACCTGCACCAGCCTACGACAGCCTAACCGCCTGCCCCACCCTACAACAGCCTAGACACCTGCACCAGCCTACGACAAAGAGAAACATATGTTTCCTGTCTAACACTGCAGAGCAGATAGACTGGGACAGGGAGACAATGGAACACCTGTGGATAATGGAACACGTGTGTGTGCGTGTGTGCGTGTGTGCATGTGTGTGTTTGCATGTTTGTGTGTGTGTGTGTGTGTGTGTGTGTGTGTGTGTGTGTGTGTGCGTGTGTGCGTGTGTGTGTGTGTGTGTGTGTGTGTGTGTGTGTGTGTGTGTGTGTGTGTATGTGTGTGTGACCCTGTGGACATCACACATCTACATTTGGCCATTAATTATTCCACCCAAAAACAGCATTATTCTCATCCTGCTCTTATTCACTATGCAATTACTCTGGGAGGCCCTCGGTCTCCTGGCCCCCTTGTGCATTGATCCTCCAGCTCGTTGGGATGCCACAGAGGAGGAAGAGGAGCCAGGGAAAAGTGTGTGTGTGTGTGTGTGTGTATGTGTGTGTGTGTGTGTGTGTGTGTCTTTCTCTCTCTCTTTCTCTCTCTCTCTCTCTCTCTCTCTCTCTCTCTCTCTCTCTCTCTGTGTGTGTGTGTGTGTGTGTCTCTTTCTCTCTCTCTTTCTCTCTCTCTGTGTGTGTGTGTGTGTGCGTGTGTGCGTGTGTGTGCGTGTGTGTGTGTGTGTTTATCTCACCTGAAGTGGATAACGGGTGGGTTGGCCTTGGCGGAACAGTGAAATTTCACCAGGTTTCCCTCCAGTATGGGCTGTGGCTCCACTGAGAGGTTCACCAGGGGCAGGTCTACATGGGAACAAAGACAATGTCTATGGGTACATCATTTAAAACAGAATTACAGAATTATTTTTCAGCACTGTTTTCATAACAAAACTAAAAAGACGCTCCTAATGCTGATTAGGCAAAAATCCATATCTCAGTAATGACCAGAAATGATCTCATCATTAATAAAAAGAGCAACATTTATTTATTTTATGTGCAATTATTTGTACTATCCAAAATGTTCAGGGCACCGCATATTGTTATCAGTGTTTTGCTGTTCAATCTAACTTGTTGTGACAGTTTGATCATCCACTGAATTATTTAACATATAATTATACTCAGTAAGATTTCATTTACAAAAACATACACAAATGCACTGTGAAAAGCATTCTTAAAACATACTGTTGCACCCTTGCACTTTTGGGGGGCCAACCTTTCCAATAATGGTTTATTTCCGCCCTCCCCCTCCCCAAAACAAACCTTTTCAAAGTGGTAAGTTCCACTCTCTTCACCAGAGTAAACTAATCTGGTGCAGCTCATGCTGATACAGTTAATTGGAATACGCACCAAAGCTGCTTGTTAAAACAATGTTGAACATCTAACTCTGAAATTCATGGGTACAAGATAGCCATGTTTACTGGTGAAATAAATAAATAATTGGTAATAATGACTGTGAGTCCTTATACCGAATAACTCTCTTGTTCAGTCAACATGCTTTTAGTTAGCAACGGTGCTAATTGACTGCAGTCCAACCGTTACTTTGCCACAGCCACTTCAGCAGGCAGTAACAGCAAACACCAATAAACAAGATTTATTCATTATTAAAAAATATCCAAACATCCAATATGTACATATTTTGTTGTGGAAAAACCCAATTACACCGATTTTATATGATTTCTGATTGTGCGGCTGGCGCATCTGTATCTTTGGGGGGGTGTACGTGCATTATCGGAGGAATATGTGCCGGTACAAATATTTCTGTAAAAGGCCAATATCGGCCAATTATATTGGTGCTCCGACACACTGTACCTGTTGGGCTCTACATAAAACAACTGTGTGCCTTCAAGAGAAGTGTCAGCCAATACAGGATGCAACAGTGTGCTCTAAGCTCTATTTGATTAAACCCACAGCACAGTGCAGTATTTCCAGAGTGTACTGAAATTTTTTTTTCCTTGCTGGGCAAAATATCAAAATAGTAGACTGTGAGCTAGTCTCCGCTCAAAGGTACAGGCTCTACAGTCAGTAGATACTTGTAATGTTCAGAATAAGATGTGTCTTAATGATGGAGAGAAAAGATGGCTATATAAGTGTGACTGTCATCCTGCATTTTCGCACTGTGGTGTTTAAACCTGTTAATTAAACTCAGTCAAATTTTCATTGAGATAAAACAACAAAACAAAGCAAAGAACAAACTTAGCGAAAAGGGCTAATTACTCCCTCTGTAATGACTGATATTTTCATTAAGATTAATCGGAGCTGCCGTTTGCTTGCTAATTGCAACATTAGAATCCAAAGAACTTTTTTTAAATTCACAGTGATTAAGGGGAGCGCTGGTTGAAAGTAACAAACATAGATTAAGACAATGAAATAAACAGTGTTTGAACAAATGCTTCTTCAGTTGCAGAGATGTTTAAAGCAAGGTCTTTTGTTGGGGCTTTTTTTTTTTTTTTTTAAACAAATCACACTTAATACTGTTCCAATAATAAACAGTGGGACACTGCTTAAATACAAAAGGCTATATCCCAATTACCCCCTGGCTCTGCCAGGGCAGCCCTGCAGCACCAGAGAGATGGATGGAGGACGCCAGGCATTATCAAACGCTTTTGCTCTGGAACTCTCAAAGCGGTTTAGATTGGTGCAGCTATGGCCCCTTCTATGCCACTTCCAAAACTCTATCTGTGGTTTTCTTTAAAAGCAATACGATCTCTGATACAGTTAATAGAACTCCCCTCCACTTTGCTTGTTGCCTTTATTGTCTGTGGCTTATCAGGAGAGGTTTATTAAAATATATCTTTGAGTGAAAGAAAAATTACCTCCTGACCCTTGGCTGGGAAGATTATGAAAATCAATTTGTGTAGCTTAGTGTATTTTTCATCCTGCGAATCTTTGCGATGTATTATTGATAATAACTTTAAGAAACTTTCATTTCTAAGAGTGATGGATTAGAGAACTATTCACTGCTCCCTGGAAGGCCTTGTGTTAAGATTTGCACTAATCTCCCTGGTCAAGCTCAGGGGAAATGAATAGTCATAATAACATTTCAAAGACAAAGCAAACACTAAAAATAAAACATCTTCACGTAAACTTTTAACCCAAATGTTGAAGAAAAATTCTTAAGATAATAAATCAAGAGATGATTCACCTCACCACAAGGTTACGAAGTACTGCGATGAGTCTGATCTTCTGATGGTTAAACAAAGTTTCCTTGTTTAACCATATACCGTCCATCCCACTATATATCCTGTACTGTATATTCCACTCTAAGCTCAGATACATTGATTACATTTCTCCTCTTTGAGGAGTGGTCTAGGCGAGTGTCCCTAAGGGGTACTCAGCTGGGCTGTTCCCAGAATACCACCACCACTGGAGGGGGTGGGGGCAACAGAAGGGGGGCCCTGGGTGTTCCCTCGGGGTCTCAGCTGGGCTGCATAGTTCACTGTCTGCTACACGAGAGAGTCCAGCTGCAGCAAACTCCAGTCATATGCCTCTGCTGACCCCCACTGAACTCTTACATGAGCTGTATGCTCCTGTAGCACATCCATCCACATGCAGCATTTCAGCATCAAAATGTGGATCGTTCCCTGTTGCATTTCCATGTTGCCGAGTAGCATCGTTAAAACAGTTTGTGGAGATAAATGTTGACAAAGAATGTAATTTGAGAGGATTGGAACACGAAAACTCAATTTACTATTTAATATTGCACAAAGTGTGATGATTATTTTAACTGTACCACATTCTTCCGAGGAACAATTCCCGTAGGGCAACACTGCAATGTTTCTGTAAGATAGCCAACACACACTACTATCACACACACCCCTCTCCAGCTCTACTGTGTCGACTTCTTCCCTGCCTGAGCCGTAAGAAACACTCATACTGTATTTACAGATGGGTGGGAGTTGTAGTCACAACATTGACTCATTAGCCGAGAGAAGTTGGGCGAAGGAACAGGCTGATAAGTCATGAGACCTACAGTATGCTTTAATGGTTGGAACATGTCTCACTTGCGTTCTTGAATGCCCTTCCTCCCCTTGTTGTTGGCTATAGATGTATTGTTTAACTGTAAAGTTAAACAAGGACGTTTTGACCACCGCCATTGCTTATTTTCATTTCATTGGTAGAGGCAACTTTATTGAAAGTAGAGGGTTTCTTTTGTTATATATAAAAGAGAGAAAAATGCTGTGTAGGAATTTAATAACTGTGAGGAGCAGACGTACCCCATTGTTGCTACCTAGGCATCGCTGTTTTTTCCTCACTGCTTTCCAATTATATGTACCTCAACCATAATGGACACCACACTCACAATGGTGAAAGGCAATTTTTCTAAAGTAAAAGTTTGACTCTTTGATGGAAGTTTTGGGAACAAAAGCTTTGACAACAACAGTAGCAGCAAAACAAACATCAACAACAATTAGAACGATAACACTCAACAAACATAATTATGCTCAACATAAATAGCTAAAAGCAGAAAAAGCATTTATAAGCCATCGAGTCAAACTTGCTTGTCGTTTGATTCTCTGGTAACGTCTTTGGATTTGTTGATTTTATGATTATGAAAGTCAATCCGGCTTTCCTAACAGAGCCCTCTCTGTCTGTTCCACTGGCTGGAATATAGGTGCACATTGAAAACAGCAGATACCTATGGGCCATATTTCTCATTAACAGGCAATGCCTTTCGATCAGGAAACACATTTGCGCGTTGGACAGATGTTCTATTCATAACGCCTTATGTTGTGGGATTCATCTTTTTAAAACACACCTGCAGGGTTTGCAAATTAGACAGACAACAAAGAATGTTGGGCTTCAATGACAAAACACATAAACGTAATTTCACACGACTACAACGGCTCCCAGGAAGTACCGAAAGTAGAAATGTACATGTATACATTTAGAGTACGTGTGGTTATGTACACTGGCTGGGGGAGGGGGGGGGGGGGGGGTATTGGGTGGTGCACAAGTATTTAGTAATACTTATATAATAATTATTGAGAGGCGCTGAAGAGGAAGTACTTAAGTATTCAAGTATAACCTTAAGCAATGTATCATCATCAAGTGATTTCAGATGACATTGATTACTGTTTTACATGAAAGCTATGCAAATGGGTCGTGAAATATAATGACTTAAAATAGGCACACAGGCACAGTCACATGCCCCATGACACTCACCTGTGACACTCCTTTCCATCAAACAACCTGTGAAGTTGTTAATGGGGACAGGCTAAGAGAGATACTGTACCTCTTGTGAATGCAAATATTATGTGGGGCTCTTTCAGAGAGAATAGACTCTGGGGAGACACAGCTTCCTAAAGCTTTATAAAGCACTCTTCATCTTACTTTTAGCTTGGCAGGGAGAGTGTGTCTTGGAGTCTGTTCTCCGTGGAGACATAGTATGTGTGTGTGTGTGTGTGTGTGTGTGTGTGTGTGTGTGTGTGTGTGTGTGTGTGTGTGTGTGTGTGTGTGTGTGTGTGTGTGACCCTGTGGACATCACACATCTACATTTGGTCATTAATTATTCCACCCAAAAACAGCATTATTCTCATCCTGCTCTTATTCACTATGCAATTACTCTGGGAGGCCCTCGGCCCCGTGGCCCCCTTGTGCATTGATCCTTACAGCTCGATGGGATGCCACAGAGGAGGAAGAGGAGCCAGGGAAAATTAAAGAGCCTCTCAAAAAATAACAAGCTTTTTTAACGAAGAGACCTGTATCCTTTTTTTTTTTTTTTTTAATGTTTTAAGTATACCGTGGAAACAGGGAATTTGCATGAACAACTCTCATACATATGTATGAGATGTGCATGTATACAGTAGTTTCTCTAGTTTACGGTGTCATCTTGCGTGGAGGAAGAGCACTGTGGCTTTACTGTGGCAAGACGGTGATTCAACATGGTAATGTCAATCATGTCGTCCTACTGCAATCTGACTGTAAGCAGCCCTCTGGTAGTTGAAGGTTACAAGCAATATTTTCCTTTCATTATTTCAATTGGGTGAGAGTCAAAGAAAACAATGTCATTGAAAGGATAAAAGCTCAGGGAAATGTGAGATGCAATTTGCAAGGCAATGACATGATATGATGCAATTAAGTCATTTGTTTGTCTCTACAGAGACTAGAGACTAGAAATCACCGATGAGAGGTTCTGCTTGACAACATGATTTGGCCTCCACTTTCAGGTAGAATTGGGGAATCTTTTTTAATCAGAATCTCCCTCCCTATAAATAACCCAGATAGACCTTGATGCTAACAATTTTGGAGGATCGAGGAGCGGTACAGACGCTCAGTCCGGAAACTCATTTAGGTAGGCAGAAATCTCGAAAGAATATGTTGATTCACTCCCAGCAAGCAGCGAGAGCATCTGACGTGCTGGGAGTTAGGGGCCGCGTCCCACGCTAACCCTCTATGTGTTTGTCTGCCCTCTGACTGGCACACTAGTCGGGGGGTGGGGGGTGGGGGCGGGGGGGCGGGGGCATGGGGCGAGCTGGTGTGGGGGGAGCTGCCCCGACACCACCCAAAACGACAGCTGCCTCTCATCAATATTAACAGGGTGCTGTGACAGGAGGGCGCCCCTTGTGGCTGTCAGTGGCCCCCCCGAGGACCCCCAGGAGCCCTGTGGCCTCTCCACCTTACCACGCGTCATCACTTATTCATCCAACACCTGTTTTCCCCCCTCTAAAACAGAGAAGCCTGTGGCTCATGGCTGCCTTTCCACTTTGCTTAATTGCTTCCTTGTGTTTTATTTTCCCCCTTCCCGCTACTGTATGTGCATGCAAAGTGGAACCGGTGAGCGGGTCGCATTGAGGCGCCTGCGCAGACACCCCATTGGAAATCATTCTGCTAACGCTAAGCGCTAATGGCAGAGCCATCGCTCAAACCTCCCCTCACTCACTGTTACGGGGGATCGGGTCGTCCATTTGCATCCTGAGGTAAATTCATTCCAACAGCTTTGGCGTGCCAATAGAGAGTGTGTACTCTCGGGGTGTTTTGCTCTTGAAATACTGTTAGCGTAGAGAAGAGTCCTGTTCTCCACTGGTGAGGGTGCTGCAGTTCACTCACATCAAATACTCCAGTTACCATTGTTGTCAGATTCACCTTATTACCCAAATTGATTCGAGGACAAACTGCACTCGCCCAGGTAGCCTACCACTATATTTTCTCTGAGGCAAATTCAAGGTTACCCAAATAAAGGAGTAGATGGGGCAGATCAAACATTTGTTTTTATACTGCAGTTGACTTTCCACACAAGGAAAAAACAACCATTGTTTTGCATGACAAAACGATTAGGGCCCTCACTGACAGCACACACAACAACCCCTAATCAGTTTTGTGCCTTCGCTTCTGTCTCTCCAAGCCTCGCTTTACGGAGGCTCTTCCTTTTGGATGAAAAAGAGAGAAAGAGAGAGAAAGAGACAAAAAAGAGAGAAAGAGAGAATGCATGAGGAAGAATGGAGCTGTCAAGAGTAATACATCGCTGAATGGCATTTTCTGCTTTATTAGTCATACTTAATAGCTTTGAAGGAGCTGTGAGGGATGCAAAAGCCCTTTGTTCCAAATCCATAACTTACGGCAAATGGTTTTTGTGATCAAATAATATCATCTGACAATTGAATTTCTTACAGAACGGTCCCATTTTCAGCATTCGGAGGGAATCTCTTCTGATTGTATTTGGGTATAAATGATTAGTGGCAGGGCGAGCAAAATAACGAGAGGAACACACAATGCACACACAGGAAGAATGAAATAGAAAATACTGCCATTGATTTTCATTGGCTGAGACCATGACATCCCTAATCTTCACCAAACACACTATATTTGTTGTTGTGCTCTTGATTTACATCAATCACACAAATACTGTGCGTTTTCCTTTGAATGGGGGAGCACAACATTTCATAGAATTGTAATATTTACAAAAACCAAGCTTCTGTGGAATTTGCTGTAACATAAAAGCCAGCCTATTCCGAAACACAATGTGAATTTCCGAACGGGAAATGCTGCTGAAACGCTACAGTAACATGTTTGTCGGCGGCTGCACAATATGGTAAATATAATCTTATTGCATAATACTGGATCAGGTACAGCCTATCAATTAGTGAGTGTGGAAAGAGAGACTCTCTTCTCTCAATGAATCCAAATTGCAACTCGGGTGTGAACTGTGCAGGGTGTGAACTGTGCAGGGTGTGAACTGTGCAGGGTGTGAACTGTGCAGGGTGTGAACTGTGCAGGGTGTGAACTGTGGAGTACTCACGTTGGATATCGATGGTGACGGTAGCGTCTTTCCCATTGGGCGAGGCCTTGTTGGAGGCCCGGCAAGTGATCTGTTGGCCAGTCTCGATGTTGGATGGAGAGAGGTAGAGGGTGCTCACTGTGCTCTCCCTACGCCCGTCACGCAGCAATGTCTGGGGAATCAACAAACCAGCTTTTGGTTATTACTCACTATTATAATTAGAAGATGTTTTATTGCTTGAGTGGGAACCAAAAACCTTGTACTGCACATTACATCATGCAATATAATCATCATCTCAACAATTTGTAAACACTGAAAGTCCATCACGCTCGTCTACCAGGCTGGTGTTTGAACAAACTAACTCTGCAAAGGTCACAAAGGTCCCATGAACTCTTGACTTGAACAGATATCAGAAACATCCTTTTCTTTTTACATTTTTCTCATCATGCAGGGCACTGTAGATGGGGCCATCTTGACCTCTCCCTTCATTTGCCTCCTCAGTCAGAAAGCATGTCAAATGGACTCTACAAAGTACGTGTACATTTCCATCATCCAGCTTCAGATCATTGAGAATGAGAAATAATTTCACCCCAAAGAGTTCATGTGATTGCAATTACGTAAACAGAGGGTGGAATCCTCGCTTGAGATCCGGGGGCATAACTCAAAGACATTCGCGTACATCTTGCATTCATCTTGCGTCCATGGGCAGGCCCAGCGCCACGAGGGGGCTTGAGGGGGCAATACCCTCTCAGTTTGACTGAATGCCCCTCTCAGTTTGACTGAATGCCCCTTTCAGTTTGACTGAATGATAAGAACAAACTAAAAAGGGTACTATTACATCCAAAGCTGCATGATGTGTAATAAATTATTGACAAATGAACATGTCAAACATATGTTTGTGCTAAGTGCTGACTAGTTATACTGTCTTAAGAAATACATTAACAAAATGTCACATGCAACTACTGCTGCTTTGCAGAGTGACGGGTCATGAGATGTATGAATTATTAACCCTCTCTTAAAACCTAGAATTATAGAATATACCTGCAGATTGTGGAATAAATATGCCTGAAATAGCCTTTGATAAAGCTTTCTAAAATGTAAACTGACACAAACCTAAGATGTAATACTGTATTATAACAGATTCACCCTGACAAGCTGTCATAGTGAGAAAATGCTAAATAAATGTAGCTGTACTTACTTACACAGTAGTAAAACTGTCCCTACAAATCCATGTACAAAATGTCACACGTACATGCTGTCATTCACAGTGGCAGATGGAATATTAAAACGGGAAGGACGATGCTGATTCTGTAATAAACATGTCTAAGTGGCTGGCCTGTGTCTAATTTATGGGTTTATAATGAATGAACAGGAGCGCTCTCCAGTGGGTTGCTGCGGGTTTAGGCTCACCCAGAATGAGCGAGATTACACTGTGAGATCGTCAGGGGAGCACTCCTTTAAACTCGCCTCTCACTTCCTTCATTTCCAAACCAGGGCTGACAAAGTGAACAAATTGCCCAAGACCACATCCATAATGTAGAGTGTTGGAAATGCTCTATCTCTTTTTTTTTCAAGACATGTTTAAGGCACGATGTGAGTGCTCCGTCTTGCCCTACGGATCAAATTAAAAATCTCAGCTGTCATTAAATTGACAGACCGTGGCCCTTTTGAGGATGGGTGTGTGGACGAAGTGTGAAGTAAGAAACAGAGGGTGGAAGAGAGGGAAGGAAGCAGAGAGCAGAGCACGCCTGCTGTCGTCGTGCAAGTGACGATCTCAAAACTGCCAATTTTTCCACTGTGGCTAAACTTTCAGAAAGTGTGTGCACTTGTTTTTTGATTTACACTCGCTTTATTAGGAACACCTGTACACCTTCTCATGGTGGAGGTGGTGTAATGGTGTGGGGAATGTTTTCTTGGCACACTTTGGGCCCGTTAATACCAATCAATCATCGCTTGAATGCCACAGCCTATTTGAGTATTGTTGCTGACCATGTGCATCCCTTCATGGCCACAATTTACCCTTCTTCTAATGGCTACTTCCAACATGATAATGCATCATGTCACAAAGCAAAAGTCGTCTCAAACTGGTTTCATGAACATGACAATGAGTTCAGTGGTCTTCAGTGGCCTTCCCAGTCATCGGATCTGAGTCCACTAGAACACCTTTGGGATGTGGTAGAATGGGAGATTCACAGCTTGAAAGTGCACCTGGAAAATCTGCAGGAATTGTGTGATGCAATCATGTCATCATGGACCAGAATCTCAAAGGAATGTTTCCAACATCTTGTGGAATCAATGCCACGAAGAATTGAGGCTGTTTTGAGAGCAAAGGGAGGCACTACCCAGTATTAGTATAGTGTTCCTAATAAAGTGTTCAGTGAGTGTATATGAACACTTGAAAAAAAAAAAAAAGCATCATGCTTTCAGTATATACACACATACATTCACTGTTATGGAGAACTTCTAAAACAATAGCTCAGCCTCATTCCTGCCTGAAGGACCAGGTTGATACAGAGATGAACCGACTGTGATCATTCCTAGACTTGGGTCTAAACAGTACCTTAGAGTACATGGCCCCACTCAGGACCAGCCCGTTGCGGATCCAGATGATGGAGGCGGCAGGTTTGGCGTTGTCAGCGTGACACGTGAGGTTGAGGGGATCACCGGCGCGTAGACTCACCACTGGGGCCCCAACGATCACAGGGTCATCAGGGGGAACTGTGGAGGAAGATCGTAGATCCATTTAGATGAGGTACATATTGCCTCTTACAGGAATGTGCATTGTCATGTTTGAATCATGATAAAAATGGTATAAAAAAAAAGAATGCTGAAGAGGGATAAATCATTTTTGATCTGACTTGAAGATACTGTATCTTTTGTGACCTGATAAATACTGAATGATTTGAGATACTGTATGTACAATGCAGCACAGTGAATCACCACTGCTATTAGGTGTTTCTTTTAAAAACACGATAAGACTATACACTTCTACATCTTTTGCGAACTGCTAAACACTGAATGATTCAGAGGCTATATCGTCATCCCGGCTCTTGCTTTGTGGTCTCTGCTAATGCCTCCCACAGGTAAGCGTAATTACTCAGAGCCAAACAAGCCAAAACAACCTTGGAGTCTTCTTTCGTTCACGAGTAGCAGCGAAGGAGAGAAAGAGAGAGAGAGAGAACGAGAGAGAACGAGAGAAAGAAAGAGAAAGGTAAGAGGGAGGAACAAAGGTAAGCAAAGGGAGAGTCGGAGTCCAGGCTTCTGAATGGCACTGATTACATTCTTGTGTGAAACCAGCTCTGATCACCGTGGATTTTATTCAAACTCCAGTGAATTATTGATTGAGCACTCAGCTCATTAGGGAGCAGATCTGGGGCAAGCCTAAATCAAAGGCAACATGCAGCTGGCACATCCTGAGTGCTTGGAAGAAAGAGAGAGAGAGAGAGAGAGAGAGAGAGAGAGAGAGAGAGGGGTATTAACAGAGAGGGTGTTGAGTGAAAGAGAGTGAAAGAGAGAGGGAGAGAGAGAATGCCACCACACACTCTCTCCCATAAATACACTCAATATGCACTTCATATGTACTGTAACATATATCACATGAAACAGACACAAACAACAGCATACATCCACCTCAATTCCGTCATTTTCAAATTGGACACCACGGCACGCTGCCTCCACTGCATTCACTTCATTAGCGTCAATGTGCTTCTTTTTTTTTTTTTTTTTTTTCGGGGGTAATTCAAGGAAGAGGTAACAAGGAGTGGTGTTCTGTATCAGGGAAGGCAGCATCAGCATCAGCTAGCAGCAGCAGCAGCAGCAGCAGCAGCAGCAGCAGGAGAGTTATAGAGAGAAAAGGGAGTGTGATGGAGATGGAGTTTGAGAGAGCTGCTGACTTCATTAGGGCCCGGACTTGGCCCCTTCTCTCATTACTCATCCCTCACAGCTGGGGGACTGCTGATTAGAGGCTTGGCACTCGTCGGCCATCTTTGTTTCAGTCGCACACCGGGAGAGCACTTCTGACTGTTGGGAGGGTGGGGGGTGAGGGGTGAGGGGGTGGGGGTTAGAAGAGGTGGAACAGAACTCTCCAAAGTGAAAGAGAGCCGTCTGTCTCTCTCCCTCTCTCTCCCTCTCTCTGTCTGTGTGTGTGTATGTCTCTCTCTCTCTCTCTGATGATTCACTTACTTATGTTACAAATGTATTTGTTGTAAGTCACTTTGGATAAAGGCGTCTGCTAAATGCCATAAATGTAACGTGTAAATGTCTCTCTCTCTATCTCTCTGTCTCTCTCTCTCTGTCTCTGCTCCAGGACCTGATAAAACAGTGGTTTCAAATAATGGGCAACACCCAGACAAGTGTGCTTTATGAGCCATGTTGGTCTGTCTGTTTCCCACACATCTCTCTTTGTATGTCAGCATCGCTTCGTCTGGTCAGTGTGTGTGGGGAGGATATTGTGATTCATCTGATAATGTCACCTGTATGAGAGCATTGTGCACCTACTGTATGAGGACACTGAATTGTGGTTTTTCTTTTAAATACAGAAAAAAGGTAATATCAGGAATGTTTCTGTAAGGGATATAAAGAGAAAAGCAGAAAGGGATGGGGAGGAAAGGAGAACACAGTACATAGGGATTGAAAGGCCAGGGTAAGATATTATAAGGCGTATCAAAGACTCATTCAACTCGGCAACCTTGATGGACTCCCAATGAAGACTTAATCATCAAAAGACTGCTACAGTACAAAAATTACAAGAGGAATATTTCTGCCCTTTGAAGAGTTTAAAAAGTGAAACAGTAAACATTGGAACAGCCTTCACCTTGACCACATCTCTGCACAATGCATTCATTACATCTGGGTCAAGTCTGTTCAATGTTCTGAACACCTTTAGGGTGGCTGTTCAACTCGACCTTCAGAATGTGAATCGGAATTTCATGTACTAATTGCACCAATTACAGTAAAAAAAATAAAATAATTTTTTTTATAAATCTTTTTATTGAAAAACCAAGAGCAGTGACAATGACTTATCGAATTCTTTACTAAACAAAAGATAAAGATATTTTGCATCACTACATTTTATGCCACTTTCATTGATATTAACCTGGTATTTATCCAATTTTGGTAACGGTGGGTAACTTTGGCCATTTGTCCTGAGTTTCTATGCAAATCTTACCATTTGTACCTTAATGTGGGACTACTGTAGATGTTTGCCGGAAAAGAAGGTGACGACTGAAACCAATGTTGGTCCCCTGAGTTAAGCTATGAGGAAAAATAATAATATTTTTTATGTTTTGATTTATTCCAACAGAGAATACCAGGGCCTCCCCATCGACTAATGAGAACAGCAAGAAGGCAATAATGTCAGGTTGGCAAGCTGCATTTGGTTTGCTTTCAGTCTCTCTGCTTGCTTTGAATAATTCATAAAGCTCCTCTCTCTCTCTCTCCTCTCCGATACAGGGGGACCGTTTTCAATATCTCTAGCTCTGTGATGCTAAATCAAGACATACTACAGCTGTCACTGGCACAACATATCACAAACACGCACATTTACATTATTATCTGAGCACTAAACAAGCCTCCACTGTTAGCCATCTGTCCTCGCCTGCACGCCTGCCTCTCCATGCTGTCAGCCTCCACATCTCCGAGCTGAGCTAGCGCCCAGCTAGCGCCAACACATTGGAGGTGTGATACAGCTACAGCGACGGGCCGGGGAACTAGATGCATCAAACTGCCCAGCAAAGTAACTTTCCTCTCTCTTGGCTGTTGTTAACAAGACGTCCGTGAGGCCTGAGCTGAGGGCACCGCCTGCCATTTTGTAATGGGTCAGTAAAGGCGCTAATGTGCCATGACTCATTACATGGGGCTCGTTCACCCAATCAGCTGTGATGTTTGGCCTTCGAAATAGGGAGAGAGAGAGAGAGAGTGAGGGAAAGAGAAAGAGAAGGAGAGAGGGGGACCTTCCTCTCCAGTAACTCCACAGAGGCTCAACCCATCATCATTACCGCCATGTTTGTGAACGAGGCACAGCCTAATGGTTCCAAATTGACGATTTAACGTGGCCAGTCAATAGATTTCTCATGAGCTGGCCAACACAGAGGCGGACTAATCACCCCCCCACTTTAATTACTGTCGCTGGACGCTGGGAGCCTCTCTCTCTCTCTCTCTCTCTCTCTCTCTCTCTCTCTCTCTCTCTCTCTCTCTCTCTCTCTCCCACCCTCTCCACACTGGGGCCCTAGCTCTTTGTCACTGAATTACATTCTCTTTCTCTCCGCTTGATTCACTGACCCCTTGGGAGGAACCAAAGTCATTCAGTTCTGTAGTTCTGTAGGGGAAGGAAAAAATAGTCGGAAAAATAGAGCAATTTCATTTTGGAAAAACAAAGGAAAAAGGGTGGCTTGGGGAAAATGTGACCTATTTTCCAATGTACCTGGATGTGTTTGGAGATCGTAAGATGGTAGGAATAGAAGGAATTGGCGACGAAGCGGATTAATGACTTTCATGGTGGGTTCACTGGTGGTGCCACATTGTTGCCCCAGCCTTCCCCCTCCTAACTTTAAGATGGATGAACCTAATCAATCCTCAGACTAACTTCATGTCTCCACATGTCCACAGCATTCATAGCTTTGGCGTATCCTTCTAGAAAGTTTGAGGGTCTCTAACTTCAGTCCTGGTGAGCAACTGAGTATGTACGTATTAGTTCCAGACCAGCACTAACTTACATAATTCAACTAATCAAAGTCCTCCAGACTGAAGACCATGATAAGTTGAGTACATGAAACAGGGGATGGAATACTGGGCTGCAACATAAGCCTGGCCACCCAATAGCTTCCCATGACTGGAATTAGAAACTCCTGTTTCAGGGTATGTTCTATGACACTCAAGATCTCTGGGAACTGCCTGTGCCTGAGGGCTTTCCCTCAATAACATAGGCAGAAGCAAAGCAACTTCATCCTCACCGCTGTAGTCCTTCACATGCTTTGACAGGACCCTTCCTTTCGGGAACAAACTAATGACAATTATTTTTGAAGAAAACAAATCAATTGAAACTCAATTGAGCGAGCAGGTACCCAGTCCACCCAGTCCGCAGGTACCCAGTACAGCGGGGGAGACAGTGCATTTTCAACTGTGCGTCACTCTCTTAGCAGAAGGACACGAGCCTGGTGTGCCTACTCCACCACAGTCACACGTTGCATTAGTGAATGTTCCCTCTCCAGATAAGAGATGCCAGTGAAGTTAATTAAACTGTGCTTAATTTAAATGGGGATGTAACGGGCCTCAGAGCCTGAGATAAGGGACAATTTGTTTCACTTCTCTGGCTAGAGAATCCTGAGGGGCCTAGTCTCAAGCCATGCACAAGCAGGGAGGAGAATGAAGATTTTATTCATGTCTCTCTTGTGCAGGTATGAATTTATTGTGCTGAAGAAGTTTGGAGAAAAAAGACAGAATCGATGACAGATGTTAAGCAATTATTACTGTCAAAAGATATTTACAGGATTATATGCCAACTCTCATTAACAAAGTTGTAATCAGAGTGAAATGTGAATCTGTTTTAATGAGTTTATCAATTAAAACTGAACAGTTCTATCAATCAAAACAGTTTTTAACTACATGTAAATAAGGGTGTGGTGGACTAAATCTAAATGGGAAGATTGCCATGGAATTCACTCTAGCAGACTGGTCGGTAAATACAAATATTGTTGAATATTCTACTGTATAGTACAACAAAAATGTAAATAAGAGAAAAAGGTGTCCTCATCTGTGGCTACTGACAAAACCATGAATAAATCACACTACATTGCTTATTAAGGTGGCATACATTGCTTATGGACATGCAATATTGGCTGTAAGAGTGTCTTCGTGTGATGTTCAATATCAAGGTGTTATACATTGCTTATTAACATGTAATAGTGGTTGTATACAGTAAGCCTCTTCATGTGAGGTCCATAACATTGTTTTCCTGCATAGCACCAGGCTTCAGTCTGAGTACTCTCAGGCTGGCAGAGACCAGAGAGTGAGACATGCCCCGGCCGGCGTGTCATTAGGTAATGATGGACACCTCCCCAGCATCCCGCCATGCACGGAGACACCAGACAGACATGGCCCAGTGGCCCACATCCTGCCATGCACGGAGACACCAGACAGACATGGCCCAGTGGCCCACATCGCCAATCCCTCAAACCAGCACCACTCAGCAGAGGGAGAGTAAAAGAAAGGAGGAGGGGGAGTGGTAGAATTCTGCATGGATGACGCTCACTTTCTTCCTTGTCTCGAGTTCCCAATCCACCGTGACAGCAGAAAAGAATGAGAAATGACTGAGGGAGGGACGCCGGGAAATACCGATGGTCTCCTATCGGCTTTTCTGTTAATGTCATTTACATCTTCATTTGTTTGGTCCTGATGCTAAAATCATTCTGGGCCTCAGCACAAATTAAATGAGCTTCAGTCAAGCTGATTTAGAAGACGGATGCTTCCCATTTGTACTACGCCGATTTCGATCTGTTTGGAGAACAAAAGATTGTTAAAAACCTAAATGGTTCGATTCAGGTTTAGTCCGTTGTTGAATGTTACCCCACTGTAATATGCTAACCAATCTTATCTGCGTTTTGTTTGGAGGCATACTTCAAACATGTGAGCAGAGATGCATGGTAATAACCTTATGTCAATAATGCTAATGTGGATGCTGTAATCAATGACAGTGCTACCGCTGAAATCAATGGATGCTCCCCAGACTACTGTTGCATGGCAAGCAAACTATCCGTCAAAATAAGAACCAGATGGTCGCAATCAAAGATTAAAAAACCTGATTCTAAATTAATATTATCTGTCAATTGATTTGATTAGTTAGCATGCCATTGCTCAAAGGATTCAAGTTAAGCTGATTATTCCATTCTTAAATAATGACTGTAGGCACTGAATAAAAACTGCCAGACTCAACTTCCAGAAGTTTCTTTAACATTGAATTAACGAATAAAAATAACCCAGACCATCTTCATCACGCCAAGGCGAATGAAAATGCTTTTGCAAAAGAACGGGGGGGGATCAATGTTTGTCACAAAAGTACCGTGTTTTCATTTCTCCAAGGGGTGTCGACTACCTTGCCCTTCCCAATCTAGTGCTCGTTTATCTAGCCGAGCCGCTGCTGGGATTGACATTAAATAACAGGCAGATTGGGTAGAGGGAGGATGTTAGGATGAAGGATAAACATATCAGCTTGCTGTGGATGAGAAGCTATCAATCACCATAGCAAGGTTACAACAGTGACACAAAAACAGCCACTGTGGAGAACAGCAGGTGTACAATGTGAGAACCTCAATGGCTGCAGGGATGGTATAGAACAGGCAGTGTTTGCTTCTCAGTTTGATTGATCTTTTATTGCTCGGCACAGAGGGTGATTACCCCCGGAGTAAAGGCTAATCCATGACAAAAGAGTGACAGAAATAATCTCTAAGCCCTCTAAGGAGGAGGAAAAATCCTTTTTGCTCTGAATAGCACTGGTTAATCAGCCCCAAGGTTCATAGTGATGAACTGTGTCTGATGTCATCTGTGTACATATACCTCCTTGTCAGGAAGGGGTTAACTTCATGTTTTATTTAGCTCAGTTTCACGGCACACCAAGGTTGATCAGAGCCTGCAATTCACTTTCATCCACTGGCAGGTTGTTTTCTGTTCGCCTTAGATATTTTACCCTAAAGCGTTTGATGGAGCTAACATGGAATGAGGGGGATCTTTTAATGATGGGGGAGGGGGGGGGGTGCTTGGGTATAAGCTGCAGAGAGGTTTGTGTCTGATTTGTGGTCTTTTTGCAAGGCTACTTGACAGCCACTGCCTTGTAAGGTCTCAAGCGTAGAAGCTCAGTTTTATTTACCTAACTGACAGATGACACATTAGTTCATGACTTTTTGACATAGCTTGAAGCTACACTCACCTAACACTTTATTAGGAACACCTGTACACCTCTCATGGTGGAGGTGGCGTAATGGTGTGGGGAATGTTTTCTTGGCACACTTTGGGCCCGTTAATACCAATCAATCATTGCTTGAATGCCTATTTGAGTATTGTTGCTGACCATGTGCATCCCTTCATGGCCACAATTTACCCATCTTCTAATGGCTACTTCCAGCATGATAATGCACCATGTCACAAAGCAAAAGTCGTCTCAAACTGGTTTCATGAACATGAACATGACAATGAGTTCAGTGTTCTTCAGTGGCCTTCCCAGTCACCGGATCTGAATCCAATAGAACACCTTTGGAATGTGGTAGAACGGGAGATTCACAACTTGAAAGTCCACATGAAAAATCTGCAGGAATTGCATGATGCAATCATGTGATCATGGACCAGAGTCTCAAAGGAATCAATGTGGAATCTTTGTGGAATCAATGGCACAAAGAATTGAGGCTGTTTTGAGAGCAATGGGAGGCAAAGGGAGGCCCTACCCAGTATTAGTATAGTGTTCCTAATAAAGTGTTCGTGAGAGAGTATAATAGAGTCTTTTACATGTGTAGCGTGTTAGTTTCAGTGAGATGTGGAGCACGAATTGTTCCGCAGCCTTGATAGAGCTGCCTATAATGGGTTATAGGACTCGCAGTAATCAACACTTTAAATGAAACTGAGCAGACACTAGCCCTCCAGGTCACGTCTGATACAGAGGGTGTACAGAAACCCATTTGTGACTTCTATTCAGTGCAAAAACCTTGGCCAAATGTCTGCCAGTGATTGCCAAACCTCTAGCACATTCTGGATAAGTCACAGGAATGCTCTCATGTCAATTCACACATTTTTAGAGGACAGGTATCAGCTCTAGGTTACGAGAGCATATTTGTCAAGAGATAAATATCGAGTGCTTGATGTTACAGGATCTGATATTTCTCCATTTCTCAATTCCTTGTGGCTCCTGTCGGTCATAAACACCGGCACTTCTGAGAACCTCATGGAGCCTCTAAGTCTCCAGAGCGCATTTAAAGCAGCCGTGACCTCTAGTGACAACGTGCTTCGGCTTCCCCCCCGATTCCCCCCATGTAGCCTGGTAGAGGCACGCGGTGGTTCCCCCCCCTGCATGGCTAGAGGGGAGGGGGGTGGGGGGGGGGGGATTTCCAGGGATCTAATTAGCCTCAGGGGTCCCTCTCCTCTGGATCTTGTACCTGCTCCGCCTCATGCCTTATTCAACAGCCCTGCCGCCTGCAAGGCCACCTGGATTACCCTGCCACTCTCAGATGGGGTTCAAAGTTCAAATGTCACTCTAGGAGGGCATTTTCATCCTAGTGATATTGCGCGGAGTCACGAGGCTGTGGGCCTGTGTTAATGACAGTCCCTGGGTTTATCTGTGGTTCGAGCCCGGCACTGAGCTGCTGGGATATATATTGTGTGCGGCAAATAGAATGCTTTGCTTATGGGAGGAAAGTAAGGTCAGGGCTATTATTGAAAACTGCACAGCAACCTTGTCTCACACAGGGAGCTCGAAACTGGTGTAATGGATTGTATATGGTGTGTATGAATACTGAGCACTTTTGGGCTTTGGGACCATTGTATTGTGATAGTGGTGAGATTTATATAAACACCATTGGAACTGAGGCTATGTAAAAATAAAAAGTAAAAAAAATAAAAAAAAGAGCCTGAAAAGAATTTCAAAGAATGTATTGCACATACCTAGTGTATATCACATCAGGTCACACAGAGCATCAACGCAAGAGTCTAAAAAATGCAAAAAAGAAATGTCCCTGTCGTCAGCAGATGCTCGTCAGAAGCTACTCAGGGGTATAGACATCCACTGTGGTTATGAGAGCACAGCAAGCCGGGGATCGGTGGGATTCGACTGCAGCCAAACGCCGCCTCGACCGCGGTGGTGGGAGGAATGTGACAGGCGGGGATTGACCGTGACAGCGTCCATACATTAACTTCATTACCTCACTCGCGGGCCTGCTGGTGGCTTTGTATGCAACTTTTTTCCAAAGCGAGCCGATTTGTCTGGGATTAAATGTCAGGCTAATGGCTAGGCCCTGGGGAGAAAGGATGATTAGTCTCTCCCGCCTCTGAACCAAGAGGAAAAAATAAAAACAAATGGTGCCCTTCTTATCTATAATTAATCATTTTAATGGACCTGAATCGCCAACATCTTAACTCCCCCCCGCACCCCCACCCTCCCCACTAAGTAACCAGCTTTAGATTGGTGAGTAAAAATGCAGCAACTGAAGGAGAAGGGGGGGGGGGGGGATAATGAACTGATACCTCTGAAATATATCATGCTTTAAACAAGGGGAGGATGAATCGATAATGGTAATCAGTGTTCTTCTTCCTGGCCCACAGGCTGTTCAAACGCCGGGTCTTTGCATCGGAGGGCCGCATCGATCCCGACCAAATTATGGGTGATGAAAAGCAGATATGAGGGATTTTTGCATGACCCGATTCGTCCTATTTGAGCATTAAATCAATGATTTATCTCTACCCAATTCATAATCTGTTCTTCCCCCAAAACTGATATTACAGAATACAGTATAACATACCTGGACCACATATTTCAAAACATTCACATTAGGGATCTATGATCATTAACGCAACAATTCCGACTGTAGTGAAGCTGAATCTTACCAAGAACAGTGAGCCTGGCAGGGCGCGATCTGATGGCTGCCTGGATGGCTTGGCACTCAAAGAAAGCGTCATCTTGCATTTCGGTTCTCTGAATCAGGAGATGGTATTCGCCCTTACTATGGTCCCCAACAATGTCATAGCGTGGGTAGCCTGGAAAAGACACACACACACACACACACACACACACACACACACACACACACACACACACACACACACACACACACACACACACACACAGAAGAACACGAAAAAAAACACAAAAACACATTATTACAGTACTCCCTCCATCAGCACATACCACAACAATAGGCTACAATATCTTTATTGTGTACAGAATGTTCTGCAAGCCTTTCCAATTACCCAAGGCTATGGATGGCCATGACCACAAGGCTTTAACTACAAAAGAAACACAATTAATGTACAATTGGTTTTTCAGAGAGAGACAGAGCTTGTTAGTTCTCTCAACAGAACACACACACACACACACATGCAATCACAATTATATTTGTGATGTGGGCTGCATTATTGTTGCTTTCTGTTACTTTAAGATTAGACATCTTTAGCACAGCCAGATGAAAGTAATTACATTCTCTGCCCACCTACAATTAGCTTTGCTGGGATGAGGGGAGATAGTGGAAGGGAGAGGTAGGCTGGAGGAGGGGAGAGAGTGAAAGGGAGAGGTAGGCTGGAGGAGGGGAGAGAGTGATAAAGAGAGAGGGAGGCAGGACGCTTTTTAAAAAAAAAATGAAAGGGAGAGTTAATCTGCCTGCATGCATAAATTGAGCAGTTGTCAGCAGTTGAGGGGATTCAATTCTCCAATCGCCAATTGCGTCCAGTCCAGTGACTGTCATAATAGCTATTATAACCCACTGAAAAACAGACCTAACGGGAAATATTATTAGGAAATAATATCACCATAAACTGATCACTGAGCAGAATTGGTTTCAGTTAAATACAGCAACTGTTGGCTCCTCGGAAAATGAAAACAATATGGCTGATAATGAAAGAACAATCTTTTTTTCTTTTACAACGTTTTAGTTATTCATGCAGAGTGTTCATGCCAACGTGTTACTTACTAAATGAGGTTGTTACAGAAGGCGATATGTGTATGTTCTACGGGAGGAGGATTTGACACCATTGAACAGCAAACCTGAGTCTCCATTTTGAAAGTAAATACACATAAATCAGGCTGGGCTCATTTGATGCTGTCAGAGGGAGGGTGAAGGATGAAGAGCACTAACGTGAAAGCAATAAAAACAACGACTCCTCTCACAACACGTAGGGTTGTTCTCAAAGAACCCTCAGAAAATGCTGCTCCAAAGACTGCTTTGAGAGTCAAGCTTTTTAAACTGGAGGTAAACAAATGCATGGTCTGGTTGGGGGGGACGGGGGACGGGGGACGAAGGGAGGGAGGAGTGCAACAGAGGCCTTAAAGGAGCGGGGCGTATGCAAAGCGGTGAGTCCACTCCGCTAGAACACCCCTGACAATAACAACATGTTAGTCTACAAACGTTTCGCAGGACCAAAACAGTGTTTGTAAACAAAATATTTCTTTCAAGGGGATCTCATTTCCTAATCGCTAATGATTAAACCTGCAACGGGATTAAGCGACGGAATCTCACTCTTAATTCGTATGAGTTCATACAATAAGCAGAACACAAATTCATACAGTATTCATGGCTTTTCATAAGAAACCGTGTCGTACGATTTCATATGAATTTGGTGTTATGCTTTTTGTATGAATTCATAGGAATTAAGCATGAGATCCTGTGTCACCTTAATAAGTCAGCTTATTGGACGATAGAGTGAGCTACAATCAAGGTGGGTGTGATGGGGGCGGGGAAGGAGAGGGCATTAAACCCAAATGGCCAGAGTAAATAACATTAATGCCCATTGATTCCCTCTAAAATATAGCTGTTTATTCTACTGCCCAGGGATCAATGGTAATGTAAGTCTAGGCCATCCATAAGCATTTGAACCAAGCTGTAGGGGGACTCTTACGTGAGCCGATGGTGAGAGACTTACTCTCATACCACTGCTCATACAAATAACACGGCTTATGACGGACGCCCTCTCGTTATTATGCACATACTGTATTAGATGATGCATTCATGTACTTCCCACATTTGACCGGAACCGCAGTATATCATTGCCTATTTCACGGGCAGTGGCATTAATGATTTTACAATGCGGCAAGGTTAATGGTTGGTGGTCATTCTTGATTTGATACATTGACGAAGGGACTTCAGCATTTTATACTGATGTCTTTAGAATAAGCTATTGAAATCTCGTCTGTTTCTCCTCATAAGGCAAGATAAAATATGAAAAAACAATCATACAGTATAACTTGACCCCCCCCCCCCCCTCACCCCCCTCAAAACCCACATGAAGTCATTTCCATTATTGTGAGGAAATGTCTTTCAGGGAATACTAATATGCATCGAAAGATCCCTGAGGAAACCAATTTTCCCCTTAGAGCGTTGAAGGCACTTCACAACCTGAATACATTTCCAGAAAAACCATTATGATTCCAGATCAAGTGTTAGGCAAAACGTCCTCACAAATGGGAATCTATAGCTGAAGACAAAAGCATGTCAATTAAACTAAACAATGTAAAATAGCAGTCAGTTAGAGGTGATGAATCCATCAGGATTAGTCAGCCAGCCCCTGCGTTGTCAGCCCCTGCATAGATCAATGTGGGACTTTGAGAGGGACAGAGAGGGTCCAGGGGACGGTGATGTATCTCACTATGGAGGAGTGTGCGCACCTAACTGACACATCAATAGAAGGAAACAGCCATGAACACTGGCTGAGTGGAGGTAGATCAAAGGCAACACGGCAAAGAAGGTAAAAGGCCACATGCAAAGTGGGCGCTCTCTCACTCCAATTAAAAGAGAGAGAGGTAAATCACGGGGGGGGGGGGGGGGGGGGGGGCGGGGGGTGGTAGCAACGAAGGGTGGAGTGCCACTGACAGTCAAACTCTTCAATCACCTTCGCTTTCAAAACCATTTTACTACTGGGACATTTGCATTTCAAATGAGAATTTCTCATTGACTTTGGCCTTTGATTTAATACCCCACTTCATCTCTCACCGTCTCCTTGTTGCTGTAGAATGACGCTAATTGTGTTTCGTGCCATTATCCTTTATGACTCGAGCCATTTTTTTTTTACTCTCTCTCCTAACGCCAGTTATGATAGCCATTCAGAACAATAGTGCAGTGTCACTATGGAGCCTCTTTTCTGCTGTGCTGGCTAAGAGGGCAATTTCCCTGTCGCTTCTAAAAGCAAACACTGCGACGCAGCCCAGGCGGCGGGGAGAGAGCTGTTCCAGTTCACACCAGCCCTCGTCATTGATCTGCCATAAAGAATGAAGTGCCATTTATTCCATGGTGGGCAAGCAGAGACAGACAGAGCCCCTGTCCCCGTCACCTCTCTCCCTCCACCAAGCTGAGCTGATAGTGATGTTTGCTTAAACACCGGCTGGTCCCTGGGGGCCTGGTCGTTACCCTGCACTTCAGTGACACGGGCGATGGCTCCCAGGATGCTACTAAAGGCCTGGAGTGGGATTGAATGGACGTAATGGGACTGGATTGTTCTCAGAGGCCCAATTAGGGAACACAGTCTGTGACGCAACAGAACTCAGACAAATGCAGCCAATGTCTACAGGGGAGCAGCATGTACAGAGATTGGCAGGCAAGGGTTTGTGAAAATAAATCTCAGATTGGATGGTAGGAATAAACTGCATTCCACTGACATACTGGACTATAAAACCCTGGCATATTTCCTGATTGTCCTTATTGCGATTTTGTGCACTGTTTTGTTCAAATTTTTCATCAAACCAATTGCGTGCCATATAGTTAAACTTAGCAGACATCTTTATCCAAAGCAACGTACAACAAATACATTTGTTTAAGTAAGTGAATCATCTATCCAACAGTCATCATAAGACAAAGTAATCAATGCTCACACCAGGGGCCATTGGCAGTCGTAATGCCAGTAGGCTAATTTTTTTATTTTTTATTTTTTATTGATTGAGTCAAATAGTTTGTAAGGAGGTTTGATGCCAATGCATAATGTAGTCAACCACCACTCTCTACCTATACAAAAATCCACACCCCTTTGAAGCTTGATTGTGAGATATAATTTCCTCTGGCAGCCATCAGCGCTGCGCTCTTCAACAGCCCAAGGAAAGATTGGAAGAAGACGCGCCGCTTTGGAAATGAGCACAACATGATTTTACCATCTGCCAGAGTAACAGATGTTGCGATAAGTTGCTGCAACTTTCAAATGTTGATTTTCTTTAACCCAGATGCAGTTAAAGTGCCAGTGAATAGGTTTTCTATATTTAGGATGACTGGGGGGGGGGGGGGGGGGGGGGGGTGGTAGGCCTGCTGCATTGCGTGCGTTTGTTTGTTTTTGTAGGTTTATGATCAAACTGTAAAAAACATTCAGCCTAAAATCACACATCACAAGATTAATATAGTGGCAACTGCGATTAATGTTGCAAATCTGAGAAATGGCATCTATTGGACAAGCACATTCGGGCTACTCAGAGAGCCACCAAGTATATTATGAGTTATAAACTGAATGACACTTGAGCAACATTGGCCATTTACCAAATCATTTCATCTTTGCAATTGCAACAAGTCCCAATGTTTTTCTACCTTTTCACCCATCACATGAAGACTGTTGCCATGCAAACTCTTTGCTTAATCATTCACGAGAGGGTTCTGATTAATTCTTGCCATGAAATAAATTTGAAACACTTGTGAGACTTTTGAAAAGCAGCAATTACACAATCAGTGTGTGTGACTCCTGGGCCACATCAAGTGGTTATTTAAATTAATGATCAAACTGTAATTAAATACTCCATTGCTCTGTAGCAGTCATTTGCCTCATATGACAACTGACAGGCACCTTTTCGGGGAGAGCATGGATGGGGTTTTTCAATTAAGAAATGGGAATGAGAGAAAAACACTGATCAATGGACTTAAATACAACACAATAACAATGGAGAAAAACAGTGGCAAAGAGACAGTAGCTGAGATGGAGAGCACAGTAGAGAGAATGAAGGACAGATGGAACAGACCTTCAGGAGAGAGGAAGAGACAAAGAGAGTGAGGGGAGGGGAGGGGAGGGGAGGCGTAAAGGAATATAATGGCGAAAAAGAAAAAAAGAAAAGAAAGTCTAAGGGAGAGAGAAAAGAGGGAGAGATGGGGAGACAAAGGAGAGCTAGAGAGGCATGAACATGATGTAGCTAAATGTCCTGGCTGAGAGAGAGAGAGAAAGGGAGAGAGAGAGAGAGAGTGTAGGGAAAAAAACGAAAGGCAAAGGCCATTTCTGAAGGGAAAAATAATAGAAGGTAAAGGCCATTACAGAGAGAGAGAGAGAGAGGGGGAGAGAAAAAAGACAAAGAGAGAGAGAAGGAGAGAGAGAGAGAGAGAGAGAGAGAGAGAAAGAGAGAGAGAGAGAGATATGTCTCAAGAGAGATGTGTTTGTGTTCTTTGTGGAAGTGTGCAGTACCAAAATTAGCCCTTGTCCTACCTGAGAGGTCTCTGTTGACGCCCAGGGCCATGCCATCACGGAGCCAGAGCACCATGCCATGGTACCCGGGGATGGTGCAGGGCAGGGTCACCGGCTGACCCGCCACCACCACCAGGTCTGTGGGCTGCTGGGTGAACACAGCACAGGCCCCTGGAACACAGAGAGAGAGGGAGGCACAGTCAGTGGTCAGTACAGTCTGGGTTTTAAGCAACACCCCCAAAGTCGTCCATGTTTTTTTGCTGTTGTTCAGCTCAGAGGGATGGGGTGGAGGAAAGAAAGATGGTAAGGGAAAAGGAGAATGGATTGTCTTAACGGAGATGAAAAGCAGAAATAAAAAGGACAGATGGACAGATGGACTAAATAAGCGATAGACACATGATAGGCATGTTGGAAGTGTTGGATATATATATATATATAGAGAGAGAGAGACGCATTAATAATAAAAACTAATTTTTACATAGAATTGGTCAAGGCTTGCAATAACGATGAACAAGATATTGTACAGAGTTACCATTCACATCACCATAAAGCATTGTAGGCAAAGGAGGCATCAAATCAAATGAAAGTGTTCAGCTGTTCAACGATATTTGAGGCCTCATTCATTCCATGTCTCCCACATACTGTACACATGACAACCACTGTCTTCCCCATCCAACGCAGAGATGCACACAGTAAATGTATTTCTCCTACACAGTAGATATCGACAGCACCGTATAGCTATGGGGTCTGTCAAATAGTGAAGTACCTGCAATGTGTGTGTCTGTGTGTGTGTGTGTGTGTGTGTGTGTGCGTGCGCGCGCGTGTGTGTGTCTGTGTCTGTGTGTGTGTGTGTGTGTGTGTGTGTACAAAGGAAGGAATTCAACACTGAGGAATATGGCATTCAGTAGGAGAAGTGAAAAGAGTCTACAGAATTTAGAGAATGTTAGAATGTGAGCAGCAGACAGAGTTGCCTTGAAAAGTGTACAACGTATACAGCCATTGTAGATAGATAGATAGATAGATAGATAGATAGATAGATAGATAGATAGATAGGTATTTTATTGATCCCTGAGGGGAAATTAAGGTGTTACAGCAGCTTACATCACAAACAACCACAACAACAAAATAAAGTGACAGAATAAAGTAATAGAATAAAATAAAATAGACATCTAAAACATTATATACAGTAAGAACAGTCCAGTAAGAAGAGAGAGAGTTGTACAGTCTTATTGCGGCAGAAAAGATCTCCTATAGCGCTCCTTAGTGCAACATGGTTGTAATAATCTGTTGCTAAAGGAGCTTCTCTGCTCTGCCACAGTGTTATGTAGGGGATGGGAGGGATTGTCCATGATGGCCAGGAGTTTGGTCCTCATCCTCCTATTGGCCACCTCCTCCACAGTGTCCAGGGTGACACAGAGGACAGGACCAGCTTTCCTAATAAGCTTGTTCAACCTCTTGGTGTCACCTTCCTTGATGCTGCCTCCCCAGCATACCACCGCGTACAGCACTGCGCTGGCCACCACTGACTGGTAGAACATGTTCAGCAGAGTCCTGCGCATGCCAAAGGACCTGAGCCTCCTCAGAAGATAAAGCCAGCTCTGGCCCCTCTTGTACAGGACATCTGTGTTACCAGTATTGTGTTATTCCCCTTTGTGTGACATTTTGTATGATGCTAAATGCACACTGTGTCCAAATTGTTTACCTGGCAATTTCTCATTTGTATCAGTCAACAGTCATCCATATTCATATCTTATTTCTTCCATCCATGTAATCAAGAGTAAATGTTTAAAGCATCTGTGGTGATATTCACTTATTACCTCTCAAATACATGAGAAAGTGACTAATATTAAACATATTTATTATAACAGTCCGCCCATGGTTCAGACAATGGGAAATTGGATAGCACATTGAATATTGATTTTGCTGATTAATTATAAAGTTTTTCCTCTTGGACAATCCAACATTTTCTGCCAGTCCCATTAGTGAATTAACTCTTAGGGTTGGATTTCCTTGGCTCATCCAGGCAGGCTATAGCCTTTCACGCTTTTTTTTTTTTTTTACCATGCTTTTTAATTTCCATCCTTAGGCATCACCCTAAGTGTAGTTCTTTTCCTACTCCTAAATTGAGTGAAACATCCAATACGTTCTAGATCAATCAATGTTGCTCCCTGTACTCAAATTACAATGTTTCATGTTGCTTTAATGGAACTTTCACATCTGATCCTAAACTCTCAGTTTCCTTTCCTCTGAGCCAAAGTTGACTGAGAATACAGTGTCCTAGTAGTAGAAGATACTGGGAGATTTTGTGGGTGAAACCACCCTTGACTCATGAGGAGCCCATTTCATTGTCTTACAACATGTAGCGCGAGTCACACTGATAGTGGCAGATGTAGCGTGACGAAGCGGCGTCACGGTAGAATGACCATACCTGACGTAAGACAATGGGGCCCATGTTTGTCTCTTGGGCTTCTACTCCACCTGTTAATGAAATGTGCCTCCTCTGTCCCCTCTCCTGCTGATGGTTTATTCACAACTACCTTCTTAAACCCTTGAGTGTTAATGCTCAATAATTAAAGAGATACTAAAAAAAATTTAAATCAAATTTTGACTTAAGTGTTGATTTTATGGTTCATGATATAATGTTAATCGATTTCTTAACTCATTAGACCACACAGTCCTCAGTTTAAGGCCAACAGACCTTTGCAAACATGCTTTTGGTATTATGGTAGTGGGGAGGTGTGGCCCTCTGTCCAATCAGGTAATTTCTAGAAAGAAATACTTCTATCACAGGGATCTGTTTTTGCATGTGAGTGCTAATTTTAGAACTAGTGGCTGAAAATATACAACAATCCTGTAGCATCACTTTAAGTGTGTGTCAGTCAAAGGAGAATCTCTTCCTCTCAGGAGGTATTTAGAGGAGTCAGGGAAACATCACAATAGCAATAATACTGAAGGTCATTTTGAGGTGTATATACTGATTAACGAGGTGTCATGAATATCTGATTCACATACAGTATAGGTTTTAAGACAATGTATTTACTGTGCTGCATACATAAGGGACATCTGCTGTCTGTGTACTGTCTTCTCTTTACTTGCTGAACAGCACAGTTGAACATGACTTTGCCACTGTTGACATTAAGGATATTCTTATTGACGTTCAGTCCAAAATGTATGTCTCTGTACTCCAACCAATGGCAAAAGGCTGCAGTCGCCGAATGCTGAAATATGATTCTGTGGATGAACACACACAACTGAGACCCATCGATCACGTTAGCCACATAAATAGTTCACTGCACCAAGGGAGACTTAGGGGGCCAAGCATGCACGTTCTCCCATGTACTGCCATCAAATGGAGTTTGAGGATCTGTGGGGTGCAATGTAATGCGTCAATCTAGCCTAGTGCTCTCTCTGGTTTATTCTCTACAGGGACACTGCACAGCATGGCTAGCTCTAATGGGAGTCAGAATGGAACAAATGAATCTCATCATTACTTCCCCCAGTTTCTCAGTGGGCGAGGACACTCTGAGCAAAATCAAAACAAATAAACATATTTTGTCTTGGATACTTGTGCTTCAATTTTCTGTTTGCCTTAAGCATTTTCATCCCCTTCAGTATTAAGCTTGCGAAGACAAAATTGGTTTGCAAAGACACAGTTGTGCCAACGCAAAAGCATTTCACATTAGTTTGGGGACTGACATTCTTGGAAGTATAAAGGTTCTGTTATTATTTGCAATTTAAAGATACATAAACATTTAACAGTGAGTCATCATATGTTTCTATCCTACTGTATTTCAGTACCACATGCATACAAGACGAATGCTGTAACTTACTATCTGTGAGATGATATAACTTCACAAAGAGTCATCTCTGTTGGCAAAACTAAATGCACTGCTGTTATTTATAGTTAATGCTAGTTCCATTTCTCTGTAAATGTCATCTTGAGTCATACCTACTGAGGATAACCAGCCTTGACAGGGGTTGTGATGAAGCAGTCTTCTGCAGCAAGATTGACATACAGTAGGGTAAAGAGGCTATACACAACACAACACAAACATTCAGTCATTCTAATACCCCAACCCACACAATGACTTTAAGTGGAAATATTTAGCAAATACATCTGGAATCGGCTGACCTTTACCGACAGCATCTAAACCCCTCTATCACCATCCATGCATGGCTTTTTCAGGTGTTTGTACCGTACGTTCAATATGCACCGTATTATGGCGGATCGATTTCCACCCTGGCCTGTGGATTTACTGAAATGCAATTAGGCTTATGAGGGCCCCTCATATTCCCTTACCTGTTGAGAACATTGAGAAGAGGAGGCATTTGGCAGCTTTATTTAATTGTCGCAGCGGACTGTGAAAGGTCTACCGGGGAGAGGGAAATGTGTGCCATAAACAGCGTCAGCAATTTAGTGCAAGAGTGCTGAGAGTGATTCAGTCTCATTACGGTCCCTGCAGTCTCTTCATAGTGCTGTACAGAGGACCACTGTGCCTGTAAACTAAAAGAATGGGAGGGTGAGGACATTTTGAAATATGGGGTTGTGTGCCCTGTCGTCATTGTGGGGACTACATCGCAAAAGTGTAACAGTGTAAGATTGGAATAGTGTATTATTACCTCTGTTTGGTCCCTGTCATCGCAATGTGAATTGTTAACAGCTGTGACAAAACAGATTACATTTCATTGTCATTCCAGGTTCTTTCTATTATTATTGTCAGAAGGCGAAAAATGAAAGTCCACCTGAGAGAGTATATAAAAAAAATATAAAAACAAACAGGCTTTGAATTAATCTAGCGTACATAATGGAATTATTACAGGGAATTGTCACGGTCCACCTAGAGTCCATACTGCTGTGAAATGTTTTCTGAGGATTTGACCAAATACGTTTCCGAATGCTAAACGGGATATTGTCAAGATAGAAAATCAGCGAGTCCTTCTAATCTTGTGTAAAAAATGATAAAGGATGGAAATACACCGCAGTGTGACAAACACAAAAAACATTACGTGTAGCCTCCCTTGGGTCTTTGTGTGAAAAATGAAATTGTTACTTGTTAGGCTGGAGACAGGCCTTGAAAGATAAGGGGGTGGATTTTGAAAAAAAACTGTGGAAAATGTTGTTTTCTTTCAATTCTCTGAGTTATCCAACCTTTCAATTCTCTGAGTTACCCAGCTCCCTGCCTAGAAACACAAGTGTGTCTTCTCCAGCTTCAACAAGGGTAGAGGGTAAAAGAGGAGAAAATGGAGCTTGAAAAACTTTGATTCATGGATTGTTCCTTCTTCTCTATGAACAAAGACTCTGAAACACAGCCGAAGGCCATTATTGCTTGGCAAAAAACAGAGAAATCGAAATGCCACTCAAATCAAAAACAAGATTTACTTCCTCTAATGCCAAGATGAAAGCACAGGAGGATCGTTTGTGGTTCACTCTCTCTTCCAACAAGAGTAGTTTGAGTTTTAATGTGACTCCATTTGTATGAGTCTACACTGCAGTGTACATACATTGCACAGTGCTGTAATAATAGGGAGCCCCTTAACAACATTGAGAAGTCAAGAATGTTTATTGTGCCTTAGGAGTGTTCGCAAGAGAAGTGCCAGTGCTCGAGGCCCATTTCTATTACCCTTTTAACAACACAGAGCTTTTAACAACACAGAGCAGGGGTAATTGATAGATTGTATGCAGGGAGGTGTGCAGTGTGCGATTGATCGGAGAAAGAGATGTAGGCGAAAAGCTAATCTTGCCCCTGAGACAGGCGAAAGGCCAAGCCCATTGTACTGGCGTAGATGCCTGTGTGTCCAGCTCTGTTATGATTTCTTATTATCTCTGTGGAACAACACTTCACGGCAATTACAATCCACCCCTGCTTGAAGGAGATTAGTTACTTTGTGTAAGAACAAGCTGGGACAACAACCTTGAGCACTCCCACAGCACACATTGTAATAAAAGGTGAATCACATGACATGTTGACTCTAAACCAATCTGGCATGTGAATTTGTCTTTTTTTTAACACTAGAAGCCCTGGGCCGTCATTACTACCCAAAAGTTTTATTACCCAGAGTGAGGTCCGGAGACATCCATTTGTCTATGTTAGTGTAACAGTGTAATCACTGAATTAGATCAATGCCATGCACATAATAATGCACTGGTTGAGTTTGCTCAGGACTTAAGAATCCTTAGGATACCACATGTTGTATTTTAAAGAGCTGCATATTGAAAGAACATGTTGACGGACGTATTTCAACCCGTGGTCAAATATGTGAGTGTATTACGGATTGAGGGTCCCTTCACTCTTTATCACCCACACTCCCTGTGCTGTGAACTTTTGACCCTTTACCTCCACTACAGGTAACAGAACCTTCGAGAACCCTCTACCATCACCACAGGTAGGTCCCCCCCTATAGTAACCATAACCCCAACCCTAGAGACCTCTTCATCCCCGCTACCCCCCCAGTACAAGTTCTCTCCCGCTAATAAAAAAATAATAATAGCCTACTGGCATTACGACTGCCTATGGCCCCTGGTGTGAGCATTGATTACTTTGTCTTATGATGACTGTTGGAAAGATGATTCACTTACTTAAACAAATGTATTGTTGTAAGTCGCTTTGGATAAAGGCGTCTGCTAAATGCCATAAACGTAAAAATGTAAATGACAGAAAAGGGCGGACTAAGCAACAATATTTGAAGGAATCGTTAATTTTTTGATAAAAGCACCAAATTTGGCACTGAAGTAGATTCATGTACCCTGAAAAGATTTAGATATGAAGCCACCGCAGAGATGGACCCTGGCGGCAGTAACAGCTACTTTTTATCAAAATGTTCGCAGACAGTACCACTATTTTACATAAATTCTAGCTCATATATCACATTTGGTGATATTATCAAAAAAAGACCCTCTGAAAATGAAGGGTTTGTAAAAACAGTACAGTTGGTGGCCATTTAGAAAAATGGCTGCTATGGCCTGAGCCAAATCTGCAGCGGCTCGATATCTAAATCTTAGGGTTTAGTTCTCAATATGTGCCTCCTCAAATCCAAGAGGCAGGAAACGCACTGGTTTCAATGGATGGTGTGGCACTGTAGTCCGAGATGATTTTGTGTGTTATGTGTGATTTTGAAATTGTAACAACGCTATTATATTATAAACAGACAGTGAGACACATTGCACCAGTGGACCTCCGTTGGGCGACCATTGTTAAAAGGTTGCTTATGTTCACCCAAAGCGTGTAATGATACGGCGGAAGGGAGATCCCATTTGTGGAGTGAGTCTACATTGCTATTTCCATATGTAAATGCAAACGATTTATGTACTGTATGTCGTTGTAAGATCGCTAATTAAAATGGCAAACACAATTGGTTTTTTTGTCACTGTCCTTTTTATCTGTGCAGTGCACTCTAGCAGGGTCCTCTCAGGGAGTCTCTCATTTAATCAGCTTCAGAGAGAAAGATGTTCACGTCAACACTGGGAAGAAGGGAATAAACCAAATAGAGCTCCATATTGTATTGTATTGCTTTCCCTCATATTGATACTGTATCATATGTTGGGACTGTCAAGGGAAGGTTACATCCCAAGCAGGGGAGGCTGGAGGAGGTAGAAATCGGAATAAAGGCTCATTGTAATGGATGAAATGCAATGAGGAATGGTATCAAATACAAGACAACTTCAGTTTCTTGATTCGATGATGATATTTAACCAATAACAACGTATCAGTAGGCATGGTGATACTATTGTGAAGCGGATATTCATTGATTTGATGCAATCATGAGAGAAAATGAACCCTGCAGGCACTATATATTACATTGATGGGTAGTGACTCATTGGGGATGACCAAAAAGGGATGTTATCAAATTCATAGCTCAAGTATCTGTGGCTGTGGCTGAGAGAGAAAGTCTTTCTTCTCATGTATTTATAGAGGGGACATACAGATAGTGTTCAGGCCCAGTGATAAATCAACAGGATAGAACTGTCACCAACCAAGGCAGTTGTCTGTAGCCTATTGAGTTTGTGCCGTGTTCATATGTGAAGGGTGAGATCACAGCTTCACCAAAATAATGATTTTTCCCCTCTAAGTCATAAAACATATGCTAATGATATGATACAACAAAATGGCCGTCGTTACACCATGTTAGAGCAGAATGCCCTCGTAAGTCGTGTTGTGATATTGGAAAATGAAATATGTATCTCTGCGTAAAACGGTGTCTAGTTTTTGAAGACACAACAGTCAATGAAGGACAGCTGCTTGTGGTGAGGGACGCTATCCTATTACCCTCTGAACAAGATGCAGATGTCATCCGGATACTGTATGGCGAGCCCTGCCATGCATTTGTGGTCTTATCGACAGCTAGTGTAGCTGAATCTGTGTGGAGTAAAGAATGAGGTCAACGGGTGGAAGGTGGTGTGGTCATACTTCATGTAATTGGAAGCATTCCACCTACTGGAAGGACATCCTTGGTTTAGTACAACGTTGTTACAGTATCTCTTCTAACCTCAAATCCCACCAACCGT